>NW_027040196.1:10000-29750 GCF_034236695.1 Oncorhynchus nerka | reverse complement strand
TATTACGCATTGCTCCTCTAGGTGAGGCATGGGGACACACAGTACACACTCCTCTAGGTGAAACATGGGGATACACACTCCTCTAGGTGAAACATGGGGATACACACTCCTCTAGGTGAAACATGGGGATACACACTCCTCTAGGTGAAACATGGGGATACACACTCCTCTAGGTGAAACATGGAGATACACACTCCTCTAGGTGAAACATGGGGATACACAGTACACTCTTAGGTGAAACATGGAGATACACACTCCTCTAGGTGAAACATGGGGACACACAGTACACACTCCTCTAGGTGAAACATGGGGATACACACTCCTCTAGGTGAAACATGGGGATACACACTCCTCTAGGTGAAACATGGAGATACACACTCCTCTAGGTGAAACATGGGGATACACACTCCTCTAGGTGAAACATGGGGACACACAGTACACACTCCTCTAGGTGAAACATGGGGATACACACTCCTCTAGGTGAAACATGGGGATACACACTCCTCTAGGTGAAACATGGGGATACACACTCCTCTAGGTGAAACATGGGGATACACACTCCTCTAGGTGAAACATGGGGACACACAGTACACACTCCTCTAGGTGAAACATGGGGATACACACTCCTCTAGGGGAAACATGGGGATACACAGTACACACTCCTCTAGGTGAAACATGGGGATACACACTCCTCTAGGTGAAACATGGGGATACACACTCCTCTAGGTGAAACATGGGGATACACACTCCTCTAGGTGAAACATGGGGATACACACTCCTCTAGGTGAAACATGGGGATACACACTCCTCTAGGTGAAACATGGGGATACACACTCCTCTAGGTGAAACATGGGGATACACACTCCTCTAGGTGAAACATGGAGATACACACTCCTCTAGGTGAAACATGGGGATACACACTCCTCTAGGTGAAACATGGGGATACACACTCCTCTAGGTGAAACATGGGGATACACACTCCTCTAGGTGAAACATGGGGATACACACTCCTCTAGGTGAAACATGGGGATACACACTCCTCTAGGTGAAACATGGGGATACACACTCCTCTAGGTGAAACATGGAGATACACACTCCTCTAGGTGAAACATGGGGACACACAGTACACACTCCTCTAGGTGAAACATGGGGATACACACTCCTCTAGGTGAAACATGGGGATACACACTCCTCTAGGTGAAACATGGGGATACACACTCCTCTAGGTGAAACATGGGGACACACAGTACACACTCCTCTAGGTGAAACATGGGGATACACACTCCTCTAGGTGAAACATGGGGATACACACTCCTCTAGGTGAAACATGGAGATACACACTCCTCTAGGTGAAACATGGAGATACACACTCCTCTAGGTGAAACATGGGGACACACAGTACACACTCCTCTAGGTGAAACATGGGGATACACACTCCTCTAGGTGAAACATGGAGATACACACTTCTAGGTGAAACATGGGATACATACCCTCTAGGTGAAACATGGGGATACACACTCTAGGTGAAACATGGGGATACACACTCCTCTAGGTGAAACATGGAGATACACAGTACACACTTAGGTGAAAACATGGAGATACACAGTACACACTTAGGTGAAACATGGGGATATACACTCCTAGGTGAAACATGGGGATACACACTCCTCTAGGTGAAACATGGGGACACACAGTACACACTCCTAGGTGAAACATGGGGACACACATACACACTCCTCTAGGTGGAACATGGAGATACACACTCCTCTGGGTAGGAAACATGGGGATACACACTCCTCTTGGTGAAACATGGGGATACACACTCCTCTAGGTGAAACATGGGGACACACAGTACACACTCCTCTAGGTGAAACATGGGGACACAGTACACACTCCTCTAGGTGGAACATGGGATACACACTTAGGGAAACATGGGGATACACACTCCTCTAGGTGAAACATGGGGATACACCTCCTCTAGGTGAAACAGGGGATACACACTCCTCTAGGTGAAACATGGGGACACACAGTACACACTCCTCTAGGTGAAACATGGGGACACACAGTACACACTCCTCTAGGTGGAACATGGGGATACACACACTCCTCTAGGTGAAACATGGAGATACACACACTCCTCTAGGTGAAACATGGGGATACACACTCCCTCTAGGTGAAACATGGAGATACACACTCTCTTTGTGAAACATGGGGATACACACTCCTCTAGGTGAAAAACATGGAGATACACAGTAAACATGGAGATACACACTCCTCTAGGTGAAACATGGGGATACACACTCCTCTAGGGTGAAACATGGGGATACACTCCTCTAGGTGAAACATGGGGATACACACTCCTCTAGGTGAAACATGGAGATACACAGTACACTCCTCTTGGTGAAACATGGAGATACACAGTACACACTCCTCTAGGTGAAACATGGGGATATACAGGTGAAACATGGGGATACACACTCCTCTAGGTGAAACATAGGGACACACAGTACTCCTCTAGGTGAAACATGGGGACACACAGTACACACTCCTCTAGGTGGAACATGGGGATACACACTCCTCTAGGTGAAACATGGGGATACACACTCCTCTAGGTGAAACATGGGGATACACACTCCTCTAGGTGAAACATGGGGACACACAGTACACACTCCTCTAGGTGAAACATGGGGACACACAGTACACACTCCTCTAGGTGGAACATGGGGATACACACTCCTCTAGGGGAAACATGGGGATACACAGTACACACTCCTCTAGGTGAAACATGGGGATACACAGTACACACTCCTCTAGGTGAAACATGAGGATACACACTCCTCTAGGTGAAACATGGGGATACACACTCCTCTAGGTGAAACATGGGGATACACAGTACACACTCCTCTAGGTGAAACATGGAGATACACACTCCTCTAGGTGAAACATGGGGATACACACTCCTCTAGGTGAAACATGGGGATACACACTCCTCTAGGTGAAACATGGGGATACACAGTACACACTCCTCTTGGTGAAACATGGGGATACACAGTACACACTCCTCTAGGGAAACAGATACAGTGTACACAGGTGAAATTGGGACACACACTCCTCTAGGTGAAACATGGGGATACACACTCCTCTAGGTGAAACATGGAGATACACACTCCTCTAGGTGAAACATGGGGACACACACTCCTCTAGGTGAAACATGGGGACACACACTCCTCTAGGTGAAACATGGGGATACACACTCCTCTAGGTGAAACATGGAGATACACACTCCTCTAGGTGAAACATGGAGATACACACTCCTCTAGGTGAAACATGGAGATACACACTCCTCTAGGTGAAACATGGGGATACACACTTAGGTGAAACATGGGGATACAAACACTCTCTAGGTGAAACATGGAGATACACACTCCTCTAGGTGAAACATGGGGATACACACTTCTCTAGGTGAAACATGGAGATACACACTCCTCTAGGTGAAACATGGAGATACACACTCCTCTAGGTGAAACATGGGGACACACAGTACACACTCCTCTAGGTGAAACATGGGGATACACACTCCTCTAGGTGAAACATGGGGAAACACTGGTGAAACATGGGGATACACACTCCTCTAGGTGAAACATGGGGATACACACTCCTCTAGGTGAAACATGGGGACACACAGTACACACTCCTCTAGGTGAAACATGGGGACACACACTCCTCTAGGTGAAACATGGGGATACACACTCCTCTAGGTGAAACATGGGGATACACACTCCTCTAGGTGAAACATGAGGACACACAGTACACACTCCTCTAGGTGAAACATGGGGATACACAGTACACACTCCTCTAGGTGAAACATGGGGATACACACTCCTCTAGGTGAAACATGGGGACACACAGTACACACTCCTCTAGGTGAAACATGGGGATACACACTCCTCTAGGGGAAACATGGGGATACACAGTACACACTCCTCTAGGTGAAACATGGAGATACACACTCCTCTAGGTGAAACATGGGGATACACACTTCTCTAGGTGAAACATGGAGATACACACTCCTCTAGGTGAAACATGGAGATACACACTCCTCTAGGTGAAACATGGGGACACACAGTACACACTCCTCTAGGTGAAACATGGGGATACACACTCCTCTAGGTGAAACATGGAGATACACACTCCTCTAGGTGAAACATGGGGATACACACTCCTCTAGGTGAAACATGGGGACACACACTCCTCTAGGTGAAACATGGGGATACACACTCCTCTAGGTGAAACATGGGGATACACACTCCTCTAGGTGAAACATGGGGATACACACTTCTCTAGGTGAAACATGGAGATACACACTCCTCTAGGTGAAACATGGGGACACACACTCCTCTAGGTGAAACATGGGGATACACACTCCTCTAGGTGAAACATGGGGACACACACTCCTCTAGGTGAAACATGGAGACACACACTCCTCTAGGTGAAACATGGGGACACACAGTACACACTCCTCTAGGTGAAACATGGAGATACACACTCCTCTCGGTGAAACATGGAGATACACACTCCTCTCTTTGAAACATGGGGATACACACTCCTCTAGGTGAAACATGGGGACACACACTCCTCTAGGTGAAACATGAGACAGATACAGTAGACTACACATACAGATACAGTAGACTACACACACAGATACAGTAGACTACACATACAGATACAGTAGACTACACACACAGATACAGTAGACTACACACACAGATACAGTAGACTACACAGACAGATACAGTAGACTACACACACAGATACAGTAGACTACACAGACAGATACAGTAGACTACACAGACAGATACAGTAGACTACACAGACCGATACAGTAGACTACACAGATACAGTAGACTACACAGACATACAGTAGCCTACACAGAAACAGTAGCCTACACAGATACAGTAGACTACACATACCGATACAGTAGACTACACAGACAGATACAGTAGACTACACACACAGATACAGTAGACTACACAGACATACAGTAGCCTACACAGAAACAGTAGACTACACACACAGATACAGTAGACTACACATACAGATACAGTAGACTACACAGACATACAGTAGCCTACACAGAAACAGTAGCCTACACAGACCGATACAGTAGACTACACAGACAGATACAGTAGACTACACAGACAGATACAGTAGACTACACAGACAGATACAGTAGACTACACAGACAGATACAGCAGACTACACAGATACTGCATGATGTGTTGCTTGTCCACCCTCAGTAACGTCTCTCTCTCTCTGTGTTCCAGGGATCTGGACACCCTCAGTAACGTCTCTCTCTCTGTGTTCCAGGGGTCTGGACACCCTCAGTAACGTCTCTCTCTCTGTGTTCCAGGGTTCTGGACACCCTCAGTAACGTCTCTCTCTCTCTCTGTGTTCCAGGGGTCTGGACACCCTCAGTAACGTCTCTCTCTCTGTGTTCCAGGGTCTGGACACCCTCAGTAACGTCTCTCTCTGTGTTCCAGGGATCTGGACACCCTCAGTAACGTCACTCTCTCTCTCTCTGTGTTCCAGGGGTCTGGACACCCTCAGTAACGTCTCTCTCTCTGTGTTCCAGGGATCTGGACACCCTCATTAACGTCTCTCTCTCTCTCTCTGTGTTCCAGGGGTCTGGACACCCTCAGTAACGTCTCTCTCTCTGTGTTCCAGGGGTCTGGACACCCTCAGTAACGTCTCTCTCTCTCTGTGTTCCAGGGGTCTGGACACCCTCAGTAACGTCTCTCTCTCTCTGTGTTCCAGGGGTCTGGACACCCTCAGTAACGTCTCTCTCTCTCTGTGTTCCAGGGGTCTGGACACCCTCAGTAACGTCTCTCTCTCTGTGTTCCAGGGGTCTGGACACCCTCAGTAACGTCTCTCTCTCTGTGTGTTCCAGGGTTCTGGACACCCTCAGTAACGTCTCTCTCTCTCTGTGTTCCAGGGGTCTGGACACCCTCAGTAACGTCTCTCTCTCTGTGTTCCAGGGGTCTGGACACCCTCAGTAACGTCTCTCTCTCTCTCTGTGTTCCAGGGGTCTGGACACCCTCAGTAACGTCTCTCTCTCTGTGTTCCAGGGGTCTGGACACCCTCAGTAACGTCTCTCTCTCTGTGTTCCAGGGATCTGGACACCCTCAGTAACGTCACTCTCTCTCTCTCTGTGTTCCAGGGGTCTGGACACCCTCAGTAACGTCTCTCTCTCTGTGTTCCAGGGATCTGGACACCCTCATTAACGTCTCTCTCTCTCTCTCTGTGTTCCAGGGGTCTGGACACCCTCAGTAACGTCTCTCTCTCTGTGTTCCAGGGGTCTGGACACCCTCAGTAACGTCTCTCTCTCTCTGTGTTCCAGGGGTCTGGACACCCTCAGTAACGTCTCTCTCTCTGTGTTCCAGGGTCTGGACACCCTCAGTAACGTCTCTCTCTCTCTGTGTTCCAGGGGTCTGGACACCCTCAGTAACGTCTCTCTCTCTGTGTTCCAGGGGTCTGGACACCCTCAGTAACGTCTCTCTCTCTGTGTGTTCCAGGGTTCTGGACACCCTCAGTAACGTCTCTCTCTCTCTGTGTTCCAGGGGTCTGGACACCCTCAGTAACGTCTCTCTCTCTCTGTGTTCCAGGGGTCTGGACACCCTCTGTAACGTCTCTCTCTCTCTCTCTGTGTTCCAGGGGTCTGGACACCCTCAGTAACGTCTCTCTCTCTCTGTGTTCCAGGGGTCTGGACACCCTCAGTAACGTCTCTCTCTCTCTCTGTGTTCCAGGGGTCTGGACACCCTCAGTAAAAAAGGAAAGACCTCGACACTCGACCTGCCGATCGAGTCGGTCAGTTTGAGTCTGCAGGATCTGATTGGCTACTTCCAGCCTCCTGACGAGCACCTGGAGCACGAGGACAAACAGAACCGCCTCCGAGCCCTAAAGAACCGACAGAACCTCTTCCAGGAAGAGGTAGAGAACAAAGAGCATGCTGGGGGTTATATTCCACATCATCAGGGACAGGGGAAAGAACATCACAAAACAGCCATTTACTTACTTGGGCCTCGTTGTGCCAAGTGGTGCGTAAAGCCTTGATTACGTCCCTCCATCTCTTCCTGTCCGGGGATATTTTAGTGTTTCACTCTAGAGAGCAGTCATGTCACTGCAGATCACATCTCTGTTTCTCCTGTTAGAGAGCAGTCATAACACTGCAGATCACATCCCTGTTTCTCTGTCTCTCCTGTTAGAGAGCAGTCATAACACTGCAGATCACATCCCTGTTTCTCTGTCTCTCCTGTTAGAGAGCAGTCATGTCACTGCAGATCACATCCCTGTTTCTCTGTCTCTCCTGTTAGAGAGCAGTCATGACACTGCAGATCACATCCCTGTTTCTCCTGTTAGAGAGCAGTCATAACACTGCAGATCACATCCCTGTTTCTCTGTCTCTCCTGTTAGAGAGCAGTCATAACACTGCAGATCACATCCCTGTTTCTCCTGTTAGAGAGCAGTCATAACACTGCAGATCACATCCCTGTTTCTCTGTCTCTCCTGTTAGAGAGCAGTCATGTCACTGCAGATCACATCCCTGTTTCTCTGTCTCTCCTGTTAGAGAGCAGTCATGACACTGCAGATCACATCCCTGTTTCTCCTGTTAGAGAGCAGTCATAACACTGCAGATCACATCCCTGTTTCTCCTGTTAGAGAGCAGTCATAACACTGCAGATCACATCCCTGTTTCTCTGTCTCTCCTGTTAGAGAGCAGTCATGTCACTGCAGATCACATCCCTGTTTCTCTGTCTCTCCTGTTAGAGAGCAGTCATGACACTGCAGATCACATCCCCGTTTCTCCTGTTAGAGAGCAGTCATGACACTACAGATCACATCCCTGTTTCTCCTGTTAGAGAGCAGTCATGACACTACAGAGCACATCCCTGTTTCTCCTGTTAGAGAGCAGTCATAACACTGCAGATCACATCCCTGTTTCTCTGTCTCTCCTGTTAGACAGCAGTCATGACACTACAGATCACATCCCTGTCTCTCCTGTTAGAGAGCAGTCATGACACTACAGATCACATCCCTGTTTCTCCTGTTAGACAGCAGTCATGTCACTGCAGATCACATCCCTGTTTCTCTGTCTCTCCTGTTAGACAGCAGTCATGACACTACAGATCACACGGGGCGGCAGGGTAGCCTAGTGGTTAGAGCGTTGGACTAGTGACCGGAAGGTTGCAAGTTCAAACCCCCGAGCTGACAAGGTACAAATCTGTCTGACCCTGAACAGGCAGTTAACCCACTGTTCCTAGACCGTCATTGAAAATAAGAATTTGTTCTTAACTGACTTGCCTGGTTAAATAAAGGTAAAATAAATAAATAAAAAATACACTATGTATGAGGATACACTATGATACACTATGATACACTATGATACACTATGATACACTATGTATGATGATACACTAGGATACACTATGATACACTATGATACACTAGGATACACTAGGATACACTATGATACACTATGATACACTTATGATACACTATGATACACTATGATACACTATGATACAATATGATACACTATGATACACTATGATACACTATGATGCACTATGATACACTATGTATGAGGATACACTATGATACACTATGATACACTATGTATGAGGATACACTATGATACACTATTTATGAGGATACACTATGATACACTATGATATACTATGTATGAGGATACACTATGATACACTATGTATGAGGATACACTATGATACACTATGATACACTATGATATACAATGATACACTATGATACTCTATGATACAATATGATACACTATGTATGAGGATAGACTATGATACACTATGTATGAGGATACACTATGTCTGAGGATACACTATGATACAATATGATATACTATGATATACTATGTATGAGGATACACTATGATACAATATGATATACTATGACACACTATCATACACTATGATACTCTATGATACACTATGATACATTATGATACACTATGTATGAGTATACTCTATGATACACTATGATACAATATGATATACTATGACACACTATCATACACTATGATACACTATGATACACTATGTGTGAGGATCCACTATGATGCACTATGTATGAGGATACACTATGATACACTATGATACACTATGATACAATATGATATAATATGATACACTATGTTTGAGGATACACTATGATACACTATGATATACTATGATACACTATGATATAATATGATACACTATGTATGAGTATACTCTATGATACACTATGATACAATATGATAAACTATGATACACTATGATATAATATGTATGAGTATACTATATGATACACTATGATACAATATGATATACTATGATACACTATGATATACTATGATGCACTATGATACACTATGATACTCTATGATACACTATGATACTCTATGATACACTATGATACTCTATGATACAATATGATACTCTATGATACACTATGTATGAGTATACTCTATGATACTCTATGATACACTATGTATGAGTATACTCTATGATACTCTATGATACACTATGATACACTATGTATGAGTATACTCTATGATACTCTATGATACACTATGTATGAGTATACTCTATGATACTCTATGATACACTATGATACAATATGATATGCTATGATACACTATGTATGAGGATACACTATGATACACTATGATACACTATGATACACTATGTATGAGTATACTCTATGATACAATATGATACACTATGTATGAGTATACACTATGATACACTATGATACACTATGATACACTATGTATGTGGATACACTATGTATGAGTATACACTATGATACACTATGATACTCTATGATACTCTATGATACACTATGTATGATGATACACTATGATACACTATGATACACTATGTATGAGGATACACTATGATACACTATGATACACTATGTATGAGGATACACTATGATACACTATGTATGAGTATACTCTATGATACACTATGATACACTATGATACACTATGTATGAGTATACTCTATGATACACTATGATACAATATGATAAACTATGATACACTATGATATAGTATGTATGAGTATACTATATGATATACTATGATACACTATGATATACTATGATACACTATGATATACTATGATGCACTATGATACTCTATGATACACTATGATACTCTATGATACACTATGATACTCTATGATACACTATGATACACTATGATACTCTATGATACACTATGATATACTATGATACACTATGATCAACTATGATACACTATGATACACTTTGATACACTATGATACTATATGATACAATATGATACACTATGTATGAGGATACACTATGATACACTATGATACACTATGTATGAGTATACTCTATGACACACTATGATACACTATGTATGAGTATACTCTATGATACACTATGATACACTATGTATGTGGATACACTATGATACAATATGATACACTATGTATGAGTATACTCTATGATACACTATGATACACTATGATACACTATGTATGAGTATACTCTATGATACACTATGATACACTATGATACAATATGATATAATATGATACACTATGTATGAGGATACACTATGATACACTATGATACACTATGTATGAGTATACTCTATGATACACTATGATACACTATGATACACTATGTATGAGTATACTCTATGATACACTATGATACAATATGATAAACTATGATACACTATGATATAGTATGTATGAGTATACTATATGATATACTATGATACACTATGATATACTATGATGCACTATGATACTCTATGATACACTATGATACTCTATGATACACTATGATACTCTATGATACACTATGATATACTATGATACACTATGATCAACTATGATACACTATGATACACTATGTATGTGGATACACTATGATACACTATGATACAATATGATATACTATGCTATACTATGTATGAGGATACACTATGATACAATATGATATAATATGATACACTATGTATGAGGATACACTATGATACAATATGATATAATATGATACACTATGTATGAGGATACACTATGATACAATATGATATAATATGATACACTATGTATGAGGATACACTATGATACAATATGATATACTATGATACACTATGATACACTATGATACAATATGATACAATATGATACAATATGATATAATATGATACACTATGTATGAGGATACACTATGATACAATATGATATACTATGATATACTATGTATGAGGATACACTATGATACATTGTGATACACTATGTATGAGTATACTCTATGATACACTATGATATACTATGATACACTATGATGCACTATGATACTCTATTATACACTATGATACACTATGATACACTATGATACACTATGATACTCTATGATACAATATGATATACTATGATACACTATGATACTCTATGATACACTATGATATACTATGATACACTATGATGCTCTGATACACTATGATACAATATGATACACTATGATACTCTATGATACACTATGATATACTATGATACTCTATGATACACTATGATACACTATGATACTCTATGATATACTATGATACACTATGATACTCTATGATACTCTATGATACACTATGATACTCTATGATACACTATGATACTCTATGATACACTATGATATACTATGATACTCTATGATACACTATGATATACTATGTATGAGGATACACTATGATACACTATGATATGTATAACATGACTCTCTCTTCCTCCCTCCCTCCCTCTCTCTCTTCCTCCCTCCCTCCCTCTTATCCCCCTCTCTATCCCCCTCCCCTCCCTCCCTCTCTCTCTCCCTCCCTCCCTCCCTCCCTCTATCCCCCCTCTCTCTCCCCCTCTCCCTCCCTCCCTCTCTCTCTTCCTCCCTCCCTCCCTCTATCCCCCCTCTCTCTCCCCTCTCCTCCCTCCCCTCTCTCTTCCCTCCCCTCCTCTCTCCCTCTCTCTCTCGCCCCTCTCTCTCTCTCTCCTCCTCTCCCTCTCTCTCGCCCCCTCTCTCGCTCCCCTCTCTCTCTCCCTCCTCTCCCTCTCTCTCCCTCTCCTCCCAACCCTCTCCCTCTCTCTCTCCTCTCTCTCTCGCCCTCGCTCCCCCACCCCTCCCTCTCTCTCTCCCCCTCCCTCTCTCTCCCCCTCTCCCCCTCTCCCTTCTCCCTCCCTCCCTCCCTCTCTCTCCCTCTCTCCCCTCTCCTCTCCCCCTCTCCCTCCCTCTCCCTCCTCCCCCCACCCCCTCCCCCTCTCCCCAGGGGATGATAAACCTGGTGTTGGAGTGTATCGATCGTCTCCACGTGTACAGCAGCGCGCTCATTTTGCTGAGGTGGCGGGGAGGGAGGCCGGGAGGCCTGGAGATCCACGCTGAACTCGTTATATGAGCTCCTGGGTGAGGAGTGGAGCAGCTGAACACTGCAACCCTCAAGGGCTTTAGAAACGCACGCAGTCTCTCACAGCTCCTCCTGTACACTAACACCGCTTACACAGGGGCCTGACCCCACCCCCAGCATTAACACCGCTTACACAGGGGGCCTGAACCCCCAGCATTAACACCGCTTACACAGGGGGCCTGACCCCCCAGCATTAACACCGCTTACACAGGGGCCTGACCCCCCAGCATTAACACCGCTTACAGGGGGCCTGACCCCCCCCAGCATTAACACCGCACAGGGGGCCTGACCCCCCAGCATTAACACCGCTTACACAGGGGGCCTGACCCCCCAGCATTAACACCGCTTACACAGGGGGCCTGACCCCCCAGCACTAACACCGCTTACACAGGGGGCCTGACCCCCAGCACTAACACCGCTTACACAGGGGGCCTGACCCCCCAGCATTAACACCGCTTACACAGGGGGCCTGACCCCCAGCATTAACACCGCATACACAGGGGGCCTGACCCCCCCAGCACTAACACCGCTTACACAGGGGCCTGACCCCCCAGCATTAACACCGCTTACCCCTGGGGCCTGACCCCCCAGCATTAACACCGCTTACACAGGGGGCCTGGACCCCCAGCACTAACACCGCTACACAGGGGCCTGACCCCCCCCAGCACTAACACCAACACCGCTTACACAGGGGCCTGACCCCCAGCACTAACACCGCTTACACAGGGGCCTGACCCCCCAGCACTAACACCGCTTACACAGGGGGCCTGACCCCCAGCATTAACACCGCTTACACAGGGGGCCTGACCCCAGCATTAACACCGCTTACACAGGGGCCTGACCCCCCAGCATTAACACCGCTTATACAGGGGGCCTGACCCCCCCCCAGCATTAACACCGCTTACACAGGGGGCCTGACCCCCCAGCATTAACACCGCTTACACAGGGGGCCTGACCCCCCCAGCACTAACACCGCTACACAGGGGGCCTGACCCCCAGCATTAACACTAACACCGCTTACACAGGGGGCCTGACCCCCCCAGTCATTAACACTAACACCGCTTACACAGGGGCCTGACCCCCCAGCATTAACATGTATCGCCAGGTTACACAGGGGCCTGACCCCCCAGTCATTAACACTAACACAGGTTACACAGGGGCCTGACCCCCCAGCATTAACATGTATCGCCAGGTTACACAGGGGCCTGACCCCCAGCATTAACATGTATCGTCAGGTTACACAGGGGCCTGACCCCCCCAGCATTAACATGTATCGCCAGGTTACACAGGGGGCCTGACCCCCAGCATTAACATGTATCGCCAGGTTACACAGGGGCCTGACCCCCCAGCATTAACATGTATCGCCAGGTTACACAGGGGCCTGACCCCCCAGCATTAACATGTATCGCCAGGTTACACAGGGGCCTGACCCCCAGCATTAACATGTATCGCCAGGTTACACAGGGGGCCTGACCCCCCAGCATTAACATGTATCGCCAGGTTACACAGGGGGCCTGAACCCCCCAGCATTAACATGTATCGCCAGGTTACACAGGGGCCTGACCCCCAGCATTAACATGTATCGCCAGGTTACACAGGGGCCTGACCCCTCCAGCATTAACATGTATCGCCAGGTTACACAGGGGCCTGACCCCCCCCAGCATTAACATGTATCGTCAGGTTACACAGGGGCCTGACCCCCCCCAGCATTAACATGTATCGCCAGGTTACACAGGGGGCCTGACCCCCCCCCAGCATTAACATGTATCGCCAGGTTACACAGGGGGCCTGACCCCCCCCAGCATTAACATGTATCGCCAGGTTACACAGGGGGCCTGACCCCCCCCCAGCATTAACATGTATCGCCAGGTTACACAGGGGCCTGACCCCCCAGCATTAACATGTATCGCCAGGTTACACAGGGGGCCTGACCCCCAGCATTAACATGTATCGCCAGGTTACACAGGGGCCTGACCCCCAGCATTAACATGTATCGCCAGGTTACACAGGGGGCCTGACCCCCCTCCCAGCATTAACATGTATCGTCAGGTTACACAGGGGCCTGACCCCCCCAGTCATTAACATGTATCGTCAGGTTACACAGGGGGCCTGACCCCCCCCCCAGCATTAACATGTATCGCCAGGTTACACAGGGGGCCTGACCCCCCAGCATTAACATGTATCGTCAGGTTACACAGGGGGCCTGACCCCCCCCCAGCATTAACATGTATCGTCAGGTTACACAGGGGGCCTGACCCCCCAGCATTAACATGTATCGTCAGGTTACACAGGGGCCTGACCCCCAGCATTAACATGTATCGTCAGGTTACACAGGGGCCTGACCCCCCAGCATTAACATGTATCGTCAGGTTACACAGGGGCCTGACCCCCCAGCATTAACATGTATCGCCAGGTTACACAGGGGCCTGACCCCCCCCCCCCCCCCCAGCATTAACATGTATCGTCAGGTTACACAGGGGGCCTGACCCCCCACTCATTAACATGTATCGCCAGGTTACACAGGGGGCCTGACCCCCCAGCATTAACATGTATCGCCAGGTTACACAGGGGGCCTGACCCCCCCAGCATTAACATGTATCGTCCAGGTTACACAGGGGCCTGACCCCCCAGTCATTAACATGTATCGTCAGGTTACACAGGGGGCCTGACCCCCCAGCATTAACATGTATCGTCAGGTTACACAGGGGGCCTGACCCCCCACTCATTAACATGTATCGCCAGGTTACACAGGGGGCCTGACCCCCCAGCATTAACATGTATCGTCAGGTTACACAGGGGGCCTGACCCCCCAGCATTAACATGTATCGCCAGGTTACACAGGGGGCCTGACCCCCAGCATTAACATGTATCGCCAGGTTACACAGGGGCCTGACCCCCCAGTCATTAACATGTATCGTCAGGTTACACAGGGGCCTTACCCCCCAGTCATTAACATGTATCGCCAGGTTACACAGGGGGCCTGACCCCCCCCAGTCATTAACATGTATCGTCAGGTTACACAGGGGCCTGACCCCCCCAGCATTAACATGTATCGCCAGGTTACACAGGGGCCTGACCCCCCAGTCATTAACATGTATCGTCAGGTTACACAGGGGGCCTGACCCCCCCAGTCATTAACATGTATCGCCAGGTTACACAGGGGGCCTGACCCCCAGTCATTAACATGTATCGTCAGGTTATACAGGGGACCTGACCCCCCCAGCATTAACATGTATCGTCAGGTTACACAGGGGGCCTGACCCCCCCCACATTAACATGTATCGCCAGGTTACACAGGGGCCTGACCCCAGTCATTAACATGTATCGCCAGGTTACACAGGGGCCTGACCCCCCAGCATTAACATGTATCGTCAGGTTACACAGGGGCCTGACCCCCCCACTCATTAACATGTATCGCCAGGTTACACAGGGGCCTGACCCCCCCACTCATTAACATGTATCGCCAGGTTACACAGGGGGCCTGACCCCCAGCATTAACATGTATCGCCAGGTTACACAGGGGCCTGACCCCCCAGCATTAACATGTATCGCCAGGTTACACAGGGGGCCTGACCCCCCAGCATTAACATGTATCGCCAGGTTACACAGGGGACCTGACCCCCCCAGCATTAACATGTATCGCCAGGTTACACAGGGACCTGACCCCCCCCAGCATTAACATGTATCGCCAGGTTACACAGGGGCCTGACCCCCCAGCATTAACATGTATCGTCAGGTTACACAGGGGCCTGACCCCCCAGCATTAACATGTATCGTCAGGTTACACAGGGGGCCTGAACCCCCCAGCATTAACATGTATCGTCAGGTTACACAGGGGCCTGACCCCCAGCATTAACATGTATCGTCCAGGTTACACAGGGGGCCTGACCCCCCAGCATAGCATTAACATGTATCGTCAGGTTACACAGGGGGCAGGGGCTGCCTGACCCCAGCCCTAACATGATGCTAACAGGGGGCTGGTTCCATGCTGCCTCATAACTGCTCCATAGCCTCCCTCAGCCCTAACTGATGCTAATGGTTCCATGCTGCCTCGTTGCTCCCTCAGCCCTAACTGATGCTAATGGTTCCATGCTGCCCTCCTCAGCCCTAACTGATGCTAATGGTTCCATGCTGCCTCGTTGCTCAGCCTTTACTGATGATAATGGTTCCATGCTGCCTCGTTGCTGCCTCGTTGCTCTCTCAGCCCTAACTGATGCTAATGGTTCCATGCTGCCTCGTTGCTCCCTCAGCCCTAACTGATGCTAATGGTTCCATGCTGCCTCGTTGCTCCCTCAGCCCTAACTGATGCTAATGGTTCCATGCTGCCTCGTTGCTCCCTCAGCCTTAACTGATGATAATGGTTCCATGCTGCCTCGTTGCTGCCTCGTTGCTCTCTCAGCCCTAACTGATGCTAATGGTTCCATGCTGCCTCGTTGCTCCCTCAGCCCTAACTGATACTACTGGTTCCATGCTGCCTCGTTGCTCCCTCAGCCCTAGCTGATGATAATGGTTCCATGCTGCCTCGTTGCTGCCTCGTTGCTCTCTCAGCCTTAACTGATGCTAATGGTTCCATGCTGCCTCGTTGCTCCCTCAGCCCTAACTGATGCTAATGGTTCCATGCTGCCTCGTCGCTCCCTCAGCCCTAACTGATGCTAATGGTTCCATGCTGCCTCGTTGCTCCCTCAGCCCTCAGCCCTAACTGATGCTAATGGTTCCATGCTGCCTCGTTGCTCCCTCAGCCCTAACTGATGCTAATGGTTCCATGATGCCTCGTTGCTCCCTCAGCCCTCAGCCCTAACTTATGATAATGGTTCCATGCTGCCTCGTTGCTCCCTCAGCCCTCAGCCCTAACTGATGATAATGGTTCCATGATGCCTCGTTGCTCCCTCAGCCCTAACTGATGATAATGGTTCCATGATGCCTCGTTGCTCCCTCAGCCCTAACTGATGATAATGGTTCCATGCTGCCTCGTTGCTCCCTCAGCCCTAACTGATGACAATGGTTCCATGATGCCTCGTTGCTCCCTCAGCCCTAACTGATGATAATGGTTCCATGCTGCCTCGTTGCTCCCTCAGCCCTAACTGATGATAATGGTTCCATGATGCCTCGTTGCTCCCTCAGCCCTAACTGATGATAATGGTTCCATGCTGCCTCGTTGCTCCCTCAGCCCTCTAGAAGCTCCAGATGCTGCTCCTGAAGCTAGATGTGTCTCCGGCTGTCTTGTTGCTCCCTCAGCCCTAACTGATGCTAATGGTTCCATGCTGCCTCGTTGCTCCCTCAGCCCTCTAGAAGCTCCAGATGCTTCTCCTGAAGCTAGATGTGTCTCCGGCTGCCTCGTTGCTCCCTCAGCCCTCTAGAAGCTCCAGATGCTGCTCCTGAAGCTAGATGTGTCTCCGGTTGTCTTGTTGCTCCCTCAGCCCTAACTGATGCTAATGGTTCCATGCTGCCTCGTTGCTCCCTCAGCCCTCAGCCCTAACTGATGCTAATGGTTCCATGCTGCCTCGTTGCTCCCTCAGCCCTAACTGATGCTAATGGTTCCATGATGCCTCGTTGCTCCCTCAGCCCTCAGCCCTAACTTATGATAATGGTTCCATGCTGCCTCGTTGCTCCCTCAGCCCTCAGCCCTAACTGATGATAATGGTTCCATGATGCCTCGTTGCTCCCTCAGCCCTAACTGATGATAATGGTTCCATGATGCCTCGTTGCTCCCTCAGCCCTAACTGATGATAATGGTTCCATGCTGCCTCGTTGCTCCCTCAGCCCTAACTGATGACAATGGTTCCATGATGCCTCGTTGCTCCCTCAGCCCTAACTGATGATAATGGTTCCATGCTGCCTCGTTGCTCCCTCAGCCCTAACTGATGATAATGGTTCCATGCTGCCTCGTTGCTCCCTCAGCCCTAACTGATGATAATGGTTCCATGCTGCCTCGTTGCTCCCTCAGCCCTCTAGAAGCTCCAGATGCTGCTCCTGAAGCTAGATGTGTCTCCGGCTGTCTTGTTGCTCCCTCAGCCCTAACTGATGCTAATGGTTCCATGCTGCCTCGTTGCTCCCTCAGCCCTCTAGAAGCTCCAGATGCTTCTCCTGAAGCTAGATGTGTCTCCGGCTGCCTCGTTGCTCCCTCAGCCCTCTAGAAGCTCCAGATGCTGCTCCTGAAGCTAGATGTGTCTCCGGTTGTCTTGTTGCTCCCTCAGCCCTAACTGATGCTAATGGTTCCATGCTGCCTCGTTGCTCCCTCAGCCCTCTAGAAGCTCCAGATGCTGCTCCTGAAGCTAGATGTGTCTCCGGCTGTCTTGTTGCTCCCTCAGCCCTCTAGAAGCTCCAGATGCTGCTCCTGAAGCTAGATGTGTCTCTGGCTGCCTCGTTGCTCCCTCAGCCCTCTAGAAGCTCCAGATGCTGCTCCTGAAGCTAGATGTGTCTCCTCAGGCTGCCTCTCGTTGCTCCTCAGCCCTAACTGATGATAATGGTTCCATGCTGCCTCGTTGCTCCCTCAGCCCTCTAGAAGCTCCAGATGCTGCTCCTGAAGCTAGATGTGTCTCCATTTGCCTCGTTTGCTCCCCCTCAGCCCTCTAGAAGCTCCAGATGCTGCTCCTGAAGCTAGATGTCTCCGGCTGTCTTGTTACTCACACTGTAATGTATTCTAATGACTGTACTGGGAGCCAATGAAGGGAATATACTGCTTGTCAAAATGCACCTGTTCTGATTTTAAAGTATGTTCCTCATGTAACGTTTCTCCTTCTCTTGATCTCTGTCCACCTTCTGGACTTCTCACTTCACTCTCTGTATCCCTCTCCTGATCTCTCTCTTCACTCTCTGTATCTCTCTCCATCCCTTTCTCCCTGATCTCTCACTTCACTCTCTGTATCACTCTCCATCCCTTTCTCCCCTGATCTCTCTCTTCACTCTCTGTATCCCTCTCCATCCCTTTCTCCCTGATCTCTCTCACAATGTCACTGTATCCCTCTCTCAATCTTTCACTCTCTCTCTTCCTCTCCTCTCCTCTCCTCCTCTTGTCCTCTAGCTGCCTTGATAAGGGGCAACAGGAAGAATTGTGCCCAGTTCTCCGGCTCGTTGGATTGGTTGATCAGCCGGTTGGAGAGACTGAGGCCTCGTCTGGTATGTGATCTATAATCAATATATCATTTTGACCCTCCTGTATGGCATTATCACATATCACTGTTGCAGCAGCATAGACAATCTGCAGTAGTATCACTGTTACAGTATAGCAAAAGAGAATGGGGAGAGGGGGAGAG
>NW_027040196.1:0-5000 GCF_034236695.1 Oncorhynchus nerka | reverse complement strand
TGGTATAGGCTGGTATAGGCTAGTATAGGCTGGTATAGGCTGGTATAGGCTAGTATAGGCTGGTATAGGCTGGTGTAGGCTAGTATAGGCTGGCATAGGCTGGTATAGGCTGGTATAGGCTGGTATAGGCTAGTATAGGCTAGTATAGGCTGGTATAGGCTAGTATAGGCTGGTATAGGCTAGTATAGGCTGGTATAGGCTGGTATAGGCTAGTATAGGCTAGCGAATGTGATTTAAATGTTGAAATATAATATGGCCTATTTGTATAATTAGTAGGCTGAAGCTTTTATACCTTTCATAGTTAGCCTACCTCAGTGTGACATGTGATTCACAGTATTTTCCAACAGGGGCATTTGGATTGAGCCTTCTTGCGCTGACATTTAGAAACAAAACATGCCAATTAGAAAAATAAGCCACGGGAGTTTTTTGAGCGAGAATTAAGATGACTTTTGAGTAGTAAGACATGTATAAAAGCAACAGATACCATTAATAAGAAGGGGCTAGAAGCATCTTATATGGTGAGCTAGGACAGGCAAGACCCATGCTATTGTGGAGGACTTCATTATTCCTGCTGCCGTGGATATGGCTGGAACAATGCTGGGGGGAAAAGGCCAAAAGAAACTATACAGACAATGTCTTCATCAAACAACACTGTTTCACGATGCATCAGTGACGTGGCAGGAGATGTTTTGAAACCAAAAAAATGCCTATAGATGGAGGTTCTGCACCGTGTCCTGGCGAAATAACTGTGTTGGTGTTTACAACTGGTCTGGCATTCAGGGATCCTGTTTGTTGGTGTTGGTGTTTATAACTGGTCTGGCATTCAGGGATCCTGTTTGTTGGTGTTTATAACTCATCTGGCATTCAGGGATCCTGTTTGTTGGTGTTTATAACTCATCTGGCATTCAGGGATCCTGTTTGTTGGTGTTTATAACTGGTCTGGCATTCAGGGATCCTGTTTGTTGGTGTTTATACCTCATCTGGCATTCAGGGATCCTGTTTGTTGGTGTTTATAACTCATCTGGCATTCAGGGATCCTGTTTGTTGGTGTTTATATCTGGTCTGGCATTCAGGGATCCTGTTTGTTGGTGTTGGTGTTTATAACTGGTCTGGCATTCAGGGATCCTGTTTGTTGGTGTTTATAACTGGTCTGGCATTCAGGGATCCTGTTTGTTGGTGTTTATAACTCATCTGGCATTCAGGGATCCTGTTTGTTGGTGTTGGTGTTTATAACTGGTCTGGCATTCAGGGATCCTGTTTGTTGGTGTTTATAACTCATCTGGCATTCAGGCATCCTGTTTGTTGGTGTTTATAACTGGTCTGGCATTCAGGCATCCTGTTTGTTGGTGTTTATAACTGGTCTGGCATTCAGGGATCCTGTTTGTTGGTCTTTATATCTCGTCTGGCATTCAGGGATCCTGTTTATTGGTGTTGGTGTTTATAACTGGTCTGGCATTCAGGGATCCTGTTTGTTGGTGTTTATAACTCATCTGGCATTCAGGGATCCTGTTTGTTGGTGTTTATAACTCATCTGGCATTCAGGGATCCTGTTTGTTGGTGTTGGTGTTTATAACTCGTCTGGCATTCAGGGATCCTGTTTGTTGGTGTTGGTGTTTATAACTCATCTGGCATTCAGGGATCCTGTTTGTTGGTGTTTATAACTCGTCTGGCATTCAGGGATCCTGTTTGTTGGTGTTTATAACTCATCTGGCATTCAGGGATCCTGTTTATTGGTGTTGGTGTTTATAACTCGTCTGGCATTCAGGGATCCTGTTTGTTGGTGTTTATAACTCGTCTGGCATTCAGGGATCCTGTTTGTTGGTGTTTATAACTGGTCTGGCATTCAGGGATCCTGTTTGTTGGTGTTGGTGTTTATAACTCATCTGGCATTCAGGGATCCTGTTTGTTGGTGTTGGTGTTTATAACTCATCTGGCATTCAGGGATCCTGTTTGTTGGTGTTTATAACTCGTCTGGCATTCAGGGATCCTGTTTGTTGGTGTTTATAACTGGTCTGGCATTCAGGGATCCTGTTTGTTGGTGTTGGTGTTTATATCTGGTCTGGCATTCAGGGATCCTGTTTGTTGGTGTTTATAACTCATCTGGCAATCAGGGATCCTGTTTGTTGGTGTTTATAACTGGTCTGGCATTCAGGGATCCTGTTTGTTGGTGTTGGTGTTTATAACTGGTCTGGCATTCAGGGATCCTGTTTGTTGGTGTTTATAACTCATCTGGCATTCAGGGATCCTGTTTGTTGGTGTTTATAACTGGTCTGGCATTCAGGGATCCTGTTTGTTGGTGTTGGTGTTTATAACTGGTCTGGCATTCAGGGATCCTGTTTGTTGGTGTTTATAACTGGTCTGGCATTCAGGGATCCTGTTTGTTGGTGTTTAGAACTCATCTGGCATTCAGGGATCCTGTTTGTTGGTGTTGGTGTTTATAACTGGTCTGGCATTCAGGGATCCTGTTTGTTGGTGTTGGTGTTTATAACTGGTCTGGCATTCAGGGATCCTGTTTGTTGGTGTTTATAACTGGTCTGGCATTCAGGGATCCTGTTTGTTGGTGTTTAGAACTCATCTGGCATTCAGGGATCCTGTTTGTTGGTGTTGGTGTTTATAACTCATCTGGCATTCAGGGATCCTGTTTGTTGGTGTTTATAACTCGTCTGGCATTCAGGGATCCTGTTTGTTGGTGTTTATAACTGGTCTGGCATTCAGGGATCCTGTTTGTTGGTGTTGGTGTTTATAACTCGTCTGGCATTCAGGGATCCTGTTTGTTGGTGTTGGTGTTTATAACTCATCTGGCATTCAGGGATCCTGTTTGTTGGTGTTTATAACTCATCTGGCATTCAGGGATCCTGTTTGTTGGTGTTTATAACTCATCTGGCATTCAGGGATCCTGTTTATTGGTGTTGGTGTTTATAACTCGTCTGGCATTCAGGGATCCTGTTTGTTGGTGTTTATAACTGGTCTGGCATTCAGGGATCCTGTTTGTTGGGGTTTTGTAATTCCGTTCCCCATATGTCCTGGAGGTCCTTCATTGTGTCCTGGTGGAGAGTCCTGAAGCTCTCATCATCATCAAGGGACAGTTAGTTTAAGTTAGTAGGGTGTTGTTGTGATACTAACTCTGTGCTGGTTGTGTTCAGGTATCTTGGAGGTCCTTCACTGTGTCCTGGTGGAGAGTCCTGAAGCTCTGAACATCATCAAGGAGGGACACATCAAGTCAATCATCTCTCTGCTAGACAAACATGGACGCAACCACAAGGTGGGTAGAGACCACCTACCTATAAACCAGGTATTATAGATAACCACAAGGTGGGTAGAGAGACCACCTACCTATAAACCAGGTATTATAGATAACCACAAGGTGGGTAGAGGAGACCACCTACCTATAAACCAGGTATTATAGATAACCACAAGGTGGGTAGAGGAGACCACCTACCTATAAACCAGGTATTATAGATAACCACAAGGTGGGTAGAGGAGACCACCTACCTATAAACCAGGTATTATAGGTAACCACAAGGTGGGTAGAGCCCACCTACCTATAAACCAGGTATTCTAGGTAACCACAAGGTGGGTAGAGGAGACCACCTACCTATAAACCAGGTATTATAGGTAACCAGCTCCTTGTATACTATAGACATACAGAATGGATGATCTCCTAGCTGTTTGGAAGACCCACCTATTTAACAGAGATTATATACATAATGCACTATGAATTGTTTATTCACTATTTGTTTACAATGAATTGTGATGATAAATGTGTGAGCACCACATTGCACCAGTGGGTCGGTTCTACCATTCCACTCTTCATGATATTTCATGTAATGTTTCAATATTTCAGAGACATAAGTGCTGTTATTGATTTTTAGAAGAGGTATTAGTGTGGATATGTTTATTTTTTCAGCTGATGAGTTGAGATCTAGCAAATCGATCTAACTATGTAGCTGTATATCACAGATGTTCATGCAATACACAAGCTAATAACTTAAGCGCTAATAACTTTAATAATTTAATGTTCCCTTGTTTTTTACATGATTAGTTAATGGACCCGACATTACTGAAAGGCTTGGTCATGTTGCTATAATGGACCCGACATTACTGAAAGGCTTTGCATTATATTGCTACATCTAAATGATTGAAATGGCCTGTACTTTCTCTCCAGTGAGTAGTGTTGGGTGAGCCTTTAAGTAGAAAGGCCTGTACTTTCTCTCCAGTGAGTAGTGTTGGGTGAGCCTTAAGTAGAAAGGCCTGTACTTCTCTCCAGTGAGTAGTGTGTTGGGTGAGCCTTTAAGCAGAAAGGCCTGTACTTTCTTCCAGTGAGTAGTGTTGGGTGAGCCTTAAGCAGAAAGGCCTGTAATTTTCTCTCCAGTGAGTAGTGTTGGGAGCCTTAAGTAGAAAGGCCTGTACTTTCTCTCCAGTGAGTAGTGTTGGTTGAGCCTTAAGTAGAAAGGCCTGTACTTTCTCTCCAGTGAGTAGTGTTGGGTGAGCCTTAATAAGTAGAAAGGCCTGTACTTTCTTCCAGTGAGAAAGTGAGTAGTGTTGTTTGAGCCTTAAGTAGAAAGGCCTGTACTTTCTCTCCAGTGAGTAGTGTTGGTTGAGCCCTTTTAAAAGGCCTGTACTTTCTCTCCAGTGAGAACAGCCTTAAGTAGAAAGGCCTGTACTTTCTCTCCAGTGAGTAGTGTTGGAGTGAGTCCTGTACTTTCTCCAGTGAGTAGTGTTGGGTGAGCCTTAGAAAAGGCCTGTACTTTCTCTCCAGTGAGTAGTGTTGGGTGAGCCTTAAGTAGAAAGGCCTGTACTTTCTCTCCAGTGAGTAGTGTTGGTTGAGCCTTAAGAAAAGGTCCTGTACTTTCTCTCCAGTGAGTAGTGTTGGGTGAGCCTTTAAGTAGAAAGGCCTGTACTTTCTCCCAGTGAGTGAGCCTAGGAAAGGCCTGTGTTGGTTGAGCCTTAATAAGTAGAAAGGCCTGTACTTTCTCTCCAGTGAGTAGTGTTGGGTGAGC
>NW_027040195.1:176649-184553 GCF_034236695.1 Oncorhynchus nerka | reverse complement strand
TTTGTGTGTTTTCGCCTTGTCGGTCAGTGTGTTTGTGTGTTTTCGTTGACAGTCAGTGTGTTTGTGTGTGTTTGCCTTGTCAGTCAGTGTGTTTGTGTGTGTTTTCCTCGTCAGTCAGTGTGTGTGTTTTTGCCTTGTCAGTCAGTGTGTGTGTGTGTGTGTATGCATGTGTGTTTGCCTCGTTAGTCAGTGTGTGTGTTTTTGCCTTGTCAGTCAGTGTGTGTGTGTGTGTGTATTCGTGTGTGTTTGCCTTGTCAGTCCATGTGTTTGTGTGTGTTTTCCTCGTCAGTCAGTGTGTGTGTTTTTGCCTTGTCAGTCAGTGTGTGTGTGTGTGTGTATGCATGTGTGTTTGCCTTGTTAGTCAGTGTGTGTGTTTGCTTTGTCAGTCAATGTGTTTGTGTGTTTCCCTTGACAGTCTGTGTATGTATATGTGTGTGTGTGTGTGTGTTTGCCTTGTCAGTCCGTGTGTTTGTGTGTGTTTGCCTTGTCAGTCCGTGTGTTTGTGTGTGTTTGCCTTGTCAGTCAGTGTGTTTGTGTTTGCCAGGTCAGTCCGTGTGTTTGTGTGTGTGTATGCGTGTGTGTTTGCCTTGTCAGTCAGGTGTGTTTGCCTTGTCAGTCAGTGTGTGTGTGTGTGCTTGCCTCGTTAGTCAGTGTGTGTGTTTTTGCCTTGTCAGTCAGTGTGTGTGTGTGTGTTTGCCTTGTCAGTCCATGTGTTTGTGTGTGTTTGCCTTGTCAGTCAGTGTGTGTGTTTGCCTTGTCAGTTTGTGTGTTTGCTTTGTCAGTCCGTGTGTTTGTGTGCGTTTGCCTTGTCAGTCCGTGTGTTTGTGTGTTTGCCTCGTCAGTCAGTGTGTGTGTTTTTGCCTTCTCAGTCAGTGTGTGGGTGTGTGTGTATGCGTGTGTGTTTGCCTTGTCAGTCAGTGTGTTTGTGTGTGCTTGCCTTGTCAGTCAGTGTGTTTGCCTTGTCAGTCAGTGTGTTTGCCTTGTCAGTCAGTGTGTTTGCCTTGTCAATCAGTGTGTGTGTTTGCCTTGTCAGTCTGTGTATGTATATGTGTGTGTGTTTGCCTTGTCAGTCCGTGTGTTTGTGTGTGTTTGCCTTGTCAGTCAGTGTGTGTTTGCCTTGTCAGTCTGTGTATGTGTGTGTGTGTGTTTGCCTTGTCAGTCAGTGTATGTATATGTGTGTGTGTGTGTTTGCCTTGTCAGTCAGTGTGTGTGTGTGTTTGCCTTGTCAGTCAGTGTGTTTGTGTGTGTTTGCCTTGTCAGTCAGTGTGTGTGTTTGCCTTGTCAGTCAGTGTGTTTGTGTGTGTTTGCCTTGTCAGTCAGTGTGTGTGTTTGCCTTGTCAGTCTGTGTATGTATATGTGTGTGTGTGTGTGTTTGCCTTGTCAGTCAGTGTGTTTGTGTGTGTTTGCCTTGTCAGTCCGTGTGTTTGTGTGTGTTTGCCTCGTCAGTCCGTGTGTTTGTGTGTGTTTGCCTCGTCAGTCCGTGTGTTTGTGTGCGTTTGCCTCGTCATTCCGTGTTTGTGTGTGTTTGCCTTGTCAGTCAGTGTCTTTGCCTTGTCAGTCAGTGTGTGTGTGTGCTTGCCTCGTCAGTCAGTGTGTGTGTTTTGCCTTCTCAGTCAGTGTGTGTGTGTGTGTATGCGTGTGTGTTTGCCTTGTCAGTCAGTGTGTTTGTGTGTGCTTGCCTTGTCAGTCAGTGTGTTTGCCTTGTCAGTCAGTGTGTTTGCCTTGTCAATCAGTGTGTGTGTTTGCCTTGTCAGTCTGTGTATGTATATGTGTGTGTGTTTGCCTTGTCAGTCCGTGTGTTTGTGTGTGTTTGCCTTGTCAGTCCGTGTGTGTTTGCCTTGTCAGTCTGTGTATGTGTGTGTGTGTTTGCCTTGTCAGTCAGTGTATGTATATGTGTGTGTGTGTGTGTTTGCCTTGTCAGTCAGTGTGTTTGTGTGTGTTTGCCTTGTCAGTCAGTGTGTGTGTTTGCCTTGTCAGTCAGTGTGTTTGTGTGTGTTTGCCTTGTCAGTCAGTGTGTGTGTTTGCCTTGTCAGTCTGTGTATGTATATGTGTGTGTGTGTGTGTTTGCCTTGTCAGTCAGTGTGTTTGTGTGTGTTTGCCTTGTCAGTCAGTGTGTTTGTGTGTGTTTGCCTTGTCAGTCCGTGTGTTTGTGTGTGTTTGCCTCGTCAGTCCGTGTGTTTGTGTGTGTTTGCCTCGTCAGTCCGTGTGTTTGTGTGCGTTTGCCTCGTCATTCCGTGTTTGTGTGTGTTTGCCTTGTCAGTCAGTGTGTTTGCCTTGTCAGTCAGTGTGTGTGTGTGCTTGCCTCGTTAGTCTGTGTGTGTGTTTTTGCCTTGTCAGTCAGTGTGTGTGTGTGTGTGTATGCGTGTGTGTTTGCCTTGTCAGTCCGTGTGTTTGTGTGTGTTTGCCTTGTCAGTTTGTGTGTGTTTGCCTTATCAGTCCGTGTGTTTGTGTGTGTTTGCCTTGTCAGTCAGTGTATTTGTGTGTGTGTGTTTGCCTTGTCAGTCTGTGTGTTTGTGTGTGTTTGCCTTGTCAGTCCGTGTGTTTGTGTGTGTTTACCTCGTCAGTCAGTGTGTTTGTGTGTGTTTACCTCGTCAGTCAGTGTGTGTGTGTGTGTTTGCCTTGTCAGTCAGTGTGTTTGTGTGTTTGCCTCGTCAGTCAGTGTGTGTGTTTTTGCGTGTGTGTTTGCCTTGTCAGTCAGTGTTTGTGTGTGTTTTTGCCTTGTCAGTCAGTGTGTGTATGCGTGTGTGTGTTTGCCTTGTCAGTTAGTGTGTGTGTGTGTTTGCCTTGTGAATCAGTGTGTTTGTGTGTGTGTTTGCCTTGCCAGTCAGTGTGTTTATGTGTGTTTGCCTTGTCAGTCAGTGTGTGTATGCGTGTGTGTGTTTGCCTTGTCAGTCCGTGTGTTTGCTTTGTCAGTCGGTGTGTTTGTGTGTTTGCCTTGTCAGTCCGTGTGTTTGTTTGTGTGTTTGCCTTGTCAGTCAGTGTGTTTGTGTGTGTTTGCCTTGTCAGTCAGTGTGTGTGTATGCGTGTGTGTTTGCCTTGTCAGTCATTGTGTTTGTGTGTTTGCCTTGTCTGTCAGTGTGTGTGTTTGCCTTGTCAGTCTGTGTGTGTGTGTTTGCCTTGTCAGTCAGTGTGTGTGTTTGCCTTGTCAGTCAGAGTGTGTGTTTGCCTTGTAAATCCGTGTGTGTGTTTGCCTTGTCAATCTGTGTGTGTGTTTGCCTTGTCAGTCAGTGTGTTTGTGTGTGTTTGCCTTGTCAGTCCGTGTGTTTGTGTGTGTTTGCCTTGTCAGTCAATGTGCAGAGTTGAAGCCCAACAAAGACAGGTAGTACAGACACATCTGGATGTAGGGTTTCCTACATGTTTTAATACACTGGTCTCTGTTCACAAGGCCATGAAATGGGGGTAGGAAGGCCCACCAGCTGTGGCCTCTTGATCATTAAACTTAAGGAGCGAACTTCCGTGTGAGACAGTCCCAAATTACAACCTATTTATGTAGTGCACTACTTTTGAAAAGCAATTGAGAACTCTATTTGTGCCCTTAGGCCAAGTCTACTAGTGCTATGGTGGTGCTTCAGACACAAACAGACAGGGGTCTGGTTAAAGGTTGTGCACTATATAGGGAATAGGGTGCTATTTTGGACACACTCGGCAACAGAGAGTAAGACAGATTTGTTTGACCACTTTCAGTTGTTTTAAGTGTTGATGTGCTAATGCCCTCAAACTCAGCTCTGGACCTCGAAGCCAGTTCCACTAGTTTATTTTATTTTCCCCCTCTAATCAGGGATTTAGACCTGGGAAACCAGCTGGGTGCAATTAATTATTAGGTAAAACAGAATACCAGTCCGTACCTCGTAGGGTAAGATTTGAATACCCATGTGTTAGGCTACATCCATTCATACGAAGGCAAAACATATTTTTTGTCTGCCTATAATCCATATTATCCTAATCCGCCTAAAATACAAAGGCAACCTAAATCACACAACCCATTAAGACCATATGCCAAACCCACGCCATTGGTCTACACCAGTCAGAGGTTTACCGGTTTAGGCCATGTGTGTGTGTGTGTGTGTGTGTGTGTGTGTGTGCATGACTGTATAGTTCTGAGCTGGCATTTATATGGCCATGGGAAGTGTCATCAACAGTGTATGTACTGTACGATGGCTGCTTTGATGCAAGGCCTTCTCTTCCTAGTGTTCTATTGGAAAATGTTTGATCCAACTGCACAGACCTAGGTACAGTTTGACCCAGTCAAATAAATGTGCCTCACCTCAAACTTCCTAGTATTCAATGATGTATGAAAACCCAGATAATACTCTTATCTACTTCTCTCAGGGGGAGGTTGATTGAATCATAGGGGCAATGTCAAATTTGACAAGCACTTCACTGTGCGGTTGCTACGGAGACAGAGACCATGTGATTTAGAGAGCACTGATAAACCAAAGAGATGCTATTGTGTATGTCCATACTGACTACTCTGAGGCACACACAGATCTAGAGTAAGACAATGAGAAAACATAAAGACAGTTTAATATGGAGGAAGAGGGATATTAACATAAAGACAGTTTAACATGGAGGAAGAGGGATATTAACGTAAAGACAGTTTAACATGGAGGGATATTAACATAAAGACAGTTTAACATGGAGGAAGAGGGATATTAACATAAAGACAGTTTAACATGGAGGGATATTAACATAAAGACAGTTTAACATGGAGGAAGAGGGATATTAACATAAAGACAGTTTCACATGGAGGAAGAGGGATATTAACGTAAAGACAGTTTAACATGGAGGAAGAGGGATATTAACGTAAAGACAGTTTAACATGGAGGAAGAGGGATATTAACATAAAGACAGTTTAACATGGAGGAAGAGGGATATTAACGTAAAGACAGTTTAACATGGAGGGATATTAACATAAAGACAGTTTAACATGGAGGGATATTAACATAAAGACAGTTTAACATGGAGGAAGAGGGATATTAACATAAAGACAGTTTAACATGGAGGAAGAGGGATATTATCGTAAAGACAGTTTAACATGGAGGAAGAGGGATATTAACGTAAAGACAGTTTAACATGGAGGAAGAGGGATATTAACGTAAAGACAGTTTAACATGGAGGGATATTAACATAAAGACAGTTTAACATGGAGGAAGAGGGATATTAACATAAAGACAGTTTAACATGGAGGAAGAGGGATATTAACGTAAAGACAGTTTAACATGGAGAAAGAGGGATATTAACATAAAGACAGTTTCACATGGAGGAAGAGGGATATTAACGTAAAGACAGTTTAACATGGAGGAAGAGGGATATTAACATAAAGACAGTTTAACATTTACATTTACATTTAAGTCATTTAGCAGACGCTCTTATCCAGAGCGACTTACAAATTGGTGCTTTCACCTTATGACATCCAGTGGAACAGCCACTTTACAATAGTGCATCTAGGTCTTTTAAGGGGGGGAGAAGGATTACTTTATCCTATCCTAGGTATTCCTTAAAGAGGTGGGGTTTCAGGTGTCTCCGGAGGTGGTGATTGACTCCGCTGTCCTGGCGTCGTGAGGGAGTTTGTTCCACCATTGGGGGCCAGAGCAGCGAACAGTTTTGACTGGGCTGAGCGGGAACTGTACTTCCTCAGTGGTAGGGAGGCGAGCAGGCCAGAGGTGGATGAACGCAGTGCCCTTGTTTGGGTGTAGGGCCTGATCAGAGCCTGGAGGTACTGAGGTGCCGTTCCCTCACAGCTCCGTGAGGCAAGCACCATGGTCTTGTAGCGGATGCGAGCTTCAACTGGAAGCCAGCCCCCACCCACCCACCCTCTGTCCCTCCCCAGCCCCCACCCACCCACCCTCTGTCCCTCCCCAGCCCCCCTCTGTCCCTCCCCCAGCCCCCACCCCCTCTGTCCCTCCCCAGCCCCCACCCCCATCTGTCCCTCCCCAGCCCCACCCACCCCCAGGTATACGTGAAGAAGGCAGACAGATTTTGTATTTCATTTTTTGTTCAAACAACCTTCCGTTGGTTCAATAGAGAATTTTCTAACAATCTCAATGTGGCCCCGCAAGCCTCATCCAACAGTCCAAATGATGCATCACAATGGCAAGTCCACTCAGTCAATATCAGTCTCCTGGAGAGCCTATCGATGTACATCAGAGGCATTTTCACAAAAAAAAAAAAAAAAAAAAAAATCAAAGTTTCAAATTGACGCTCTCAGATAAAACTACTACACTGTTAGCGGAACAGACAACTTTATAGGGAGTTCTGAGGAATAACAGCGATCCTCCTGTGTCTGAGGCGGTTATGGATTCATCCCAACTGGCACCGGAATCCTCACGTAAAGGCACTAGAGCTAGGTAATAGGGAGTCATTTGGGATGCATTGAACAGCAGCTAGCAGAAACTGACAGCTCAGCAGATTGGAAGAGAGGGAGGGAGAGAGAGGGGGAGGGAGAAGGAGAGAGGGGAGAAAGAGAGGGGAGAAAGGGAGAAGGAGAGAGAGAGAGGGGAGAAAGGGAGAAGGAGAGAGAGGGGAGAAAGGGAGAAGGAGAGAGAGGGGAGAAAGGGAGAAGGAGAGAGAGGGGAGAAAGGGAGAAGGAGAGAGGGGAGAAAGAGAAGGGGAGAGAGAGGGGAGAGAGAGAGAGGAAGGGGGTAAAGAGAGAGAGGAAGGGGTAAAGAGAGAGAGGAAGGGGGAAAGAGAGAGGAGAAAGGGGGGAGAGAGAGAGGGAGAGAGAAAGGAGAAGGAGAGAAAGGGAGAAGAAGAGAGGGGAGAGAGAGAGAGGGGGAGAAGGAGAGAGAGGGGAGAGAGAGAGGGGGGGGGGAGAAGGAGAGAAAGTGAGAACGAGAGAGGGAGCACTCTGCCTAGCTGGCACTTTCTTTAACACATTCCTGCACTGTGAACGCAGGAGATAAACATGAAAACGAAAGTCCACACCACACACACACACACACACGCAAATACACACACTAACCTCCCGACTGTCCTGGCGACAGAGCGTTTCTGTTCATATTGAACGCAGAAGGTAGACGGAGAAAATAGAGGTAAAATAGTTGCCTTTTAGTTAGGCTTAGAGGCCCTCATACAGAGACAGGCTAGTACTGTGCTATCCTCGCCCCTCCCCCCACTCCTGAGTGGTCAGAATAGGCCCCTCCTACCAGTTGTGGAAGTACACATCAGCAGTCAGGACAAAGAACACTTCCGTGTTATGTCTCCTAATCTTTTGAATGGGCTTTACGATTATATCATCAAATTCATGAAAACAATGGTAATTTCAGGGATACAGTAGCTGGGGGAAAGTCTACACACCACCTGTGCAGTCTTCACACTTCGCCACATTAAATTTACTTTGGATTATTCTTCCTATCAATCTATGAAAAACATAGTCCACATTTTGAAAAAGTCAAAGAAAATGTATATAAATCATCCAAGTTAGAAATTAAATTAGAAATGAAACATTAAAAGGAGGATGTTTTGATAATGACTTAATACTTGGTGGAAGCAAACAGGCATCAGAGCGGTTCGTCTTTTTGACTACGATTCTACCAACCTTACACAACTGTTCCAGCAACAAACACTGAGTGGACAAAACATTAAGAACACCTGTTATTTCCATGACAGAGACTGAGTGGACAAAACATTAAGAACACCTGTTATTTCCATGACATACACCAAGTGGACAAAACATTAAGAACACCTGTTATTTCCATGACATACACCGAGTGGACAAAACATTAAGAACACCTGTTATTTCCATGACATACACCAAGTGGACAAAACATTAAGAACACCTGTTATTTCCATGACAGAGACCGAGTGGACAAAACATTAAGAACACCTGTTATTTCCATGACAGAGACCGAGTGGACAAAACATTAAGAACACCTGTTATTTCCATGATGTACACTGACCAGGTG
>NW_027040195.1:0-176149 GCF_034236695.1 Oncorhynchus nerka | reverse complement strand
TGGCCTGTTATATTGTGTCTACTGGCCTGTAATATTGTCTGCTGGCCTGTTATATAGTGCCTACTGGCCTGTTATATTGTGTCTTCTGGCCTGTTCTATTGTGTCTACTGGCCTATTATATAGTGTCTACTGGCCTGTTATATAGTGTCTACTGGCCTGTTATATAGTGTCTACTGGCCTGTTATATAGTGTCTACTGGCCTGTTATATAGTGTCTACTGGCCTGTTATATAGTGTCTTCTGGCCTGTTCTATTGTGTCTACTGGCCTGTTATATAGTGTCTACTGGCCTGTTCTATAGTGTCTACTGGCCTGTTATATAGTGTCTACTGGCCTGTTATATAGTGTCTACTGGCCTGTTATATAGTGTCCACTGGCCTGTTATATAGTGTCTACTGGCCTGTTATATAGTGTCTACTGGCCTGTAATATTGTCTGCTGGCCTGTTATATAGTGTCTACTGGCCTGTTATATTGTGTCTTCTGGCCTGTTATATAGTGTCTACTGGCCTGTTATATAGTGTTTACTGGCCTGTTATATAGTGTCTACTGGCATGTTATATTGTGTCTACTGGCCTGCTATATAGTGTCTACTGGCCTGTTATATAGTGTCTACTGGCCTGTTATATTGTGTCTACTGGCCTGTTATATAGTGTCTACTGGCCTGTTATATAGTGTCTACTGGCCTGTTATATTGTGTCTACTGGCCTGTTTTATTGTGTCTACTGGCCTGTTATATAGTGTCTACTGGCCTGTTATATAGTGTCTACTGGCCTGTAATATAGTGTGTACTGGCCTGTTATATAGTGTCTACTGGCCTGTCCTGTAATATAGTGTCTACTGGCCTGTAATATTGTGTCTACTGGCCTGTTATATTGTGTCTACTGGCCTATTATATTGTGTCTACTGGCCTGTTATATTGTGTCTTCTGGCATGTTATATTGTGTCTTCTGGCATGTTATATTGTGTCTCCTGGCATGTTATATTGTGTCTTCTGGCATGTTATATTGTGTCTACTGGCATGTTATATTGTGTCTACTGGCCTGTTATATTGTGTCTACTGGCCTGTTATATTGTGTCTTCTGGCCTGTTATATAGTGTCTACTGGCCTGTTATATTGTGTCTACTGGCCTGTTATATTGTGTCTACAGTCCTGTTATATTGTGTCTACTGGCATGTTATATTGTGTCTACTGGCCTGTTATATTGTGTCTTCTGGAATGTTATATTGTGTCTACTGGAATGTTATATTGTGTCTACTGGCCTATTATATTGTGTCTTCTGGCATGTTATATTGTGTCTTCTGGCATGTTATATTGTGGCTACTGGCCTGTTATATTGTGTCTTCTGGCCTGTTCTATTGTGTCTACTGGCCTGTTATATTGTGTCTTCTGGCCTGTTATATAGTGTCTACTGGCCTGTTATATAGTGTCTACTGGCCTGTTATATAGTGTCTACTGGCCTGTTATATAGGGTGTACTGGCCTGTTATATAGTGTATACTGGCCTGTTATATAGTGTCTACTGGCCTGTTATATTGTGTCTACAGTCCTGTTATATTGTGTCTTCTGGAATGTTATATTGTGTCTACTGGAATGTTATATTGTGTCTACTGGAATGTTATATTGTGTCTACAGTCCTGTAATATTGTGTCTACTGGCCTGTTATATTGTGTCTTCTGGCATGTTATATAGTGTCTACTGGCCTGTCCTGTAATATAGTGTCTACTGGCCTGTTATATTGTGTCTACAGTCCTGTTATATTGTGTCTCCTGGCCTGTTATATAGTGTCTACTGGCCTGTCCTGTTCTATTGTGTCTACTGGCCTGTTATATAGTGTCTACTGGCCTGTCCTGTAATATAGTGTCTACTGGCCTGTTATATTGTGTCTACTGGCCTGTCCTGTTAAATAGTGTATACTGGCCTGTTATATTGTCTGCTGGCCTGTTATATAGTGTCTACTGGCCTGTTATATTGTGTCTTCTGGCCTGTTATATTGTGTCTACTGGCCTGTTCTATTGTGTCTACTGGCCTGTTATATTGTATCTTCTGGCCTGTTCTATTGTGTCTACTGGCCTGTTATATAGTGTCTACTGGCCTGTTATATTGTGTCTATTGGCCTGTTATATAGTGTCTACTGGCCTGTAATATGTGTCTGCTGGCCTGTTATATTGTGTCTACTGGCCTGTAATATTGTGTCTACTGGCCTGTAATATTGTCTGCTGGCCTGTTATATTGTCTGCTGGCCTGTTATATAGTGTCTACTGGCCTGTTATATTGTGTCTACTGGCCTGTTATATTGTGTCTACTGGCCTGTTATATAGTGTCTACTGGCCTGTTATATAGTGTCTACTGGCCTGTTATATAGTGTGTACTGGCCTGTTATATAGTGTATACTGGCCTGTTATATAGTGTCTACTGGCCTGTCCTGTAATATAGTGTCTACTGGCCTGTAATATTGTTTCTACTGGCCTGTTATATTGTGTCTACTGGCCTATTATTTTGTGTCTACTGGCCTGTTATATAGTGTCTACTGGCCTGTTATATAGTGTCCACTGGCCTATTATATAGTGGCTACTGGCCTGTTATATAGTGTCTACTGGCCTGTAATATTGTCTGCTGGCCTGTTATATAGTGTCTACTGGCCTGTTATATTGTGTCTTCTGGCCTGTTATATAGTGTCTACTGGCCTGTTATATAGTGTCTACTGGCCTGTTATATAGTGTCTACTGGCATGTTATATTGTGTCTACTGGCCTGCTATATAGTGTCTACTGGCCTGTTATATAGTGTCTACTGGCCTGTTATATTGTGTCTACTGGCCTGTTATATAGTGTCTACTGGCCTGTTATATAGTGTCTACTGGCCTGTTATGTAGTGTCTACTGGCCTGTTATGTAGTGTGTACTGGCCTGTTATATAGTGTCTACTGGCCTGTCCTGTAATATAGTGTCTACTGGCCTGTTATATTGTGTCTTCTGGCCTGTTCTATTGTGTCTACTGGCCTGTTATATTGTGTCTTCTGGCCTGTTATATAGTGTCTACTGGCCTGTTATATAGTGTCTACTGGCCTGTTATATAGTGTCTACTGGCCTGTTATATAGGGTGTACTGGCCTGTTATATAGTGTATACTGGCCTGTTATATAGTGTCTACTGGCCTGTTATATTGTGTCTACAGTCCTGTTATATTGTGTCTTCTGGAATGTTATATTGTGTCTACTGGAATGTTATATTGTGTCTACAGTCCTGTAATATTGTGTCTACTGGCCTGTTATATTGTGTCTTCTGGCATGTTATATAGTGTCTACTGGCCTGTCCTGTAATATAGTGTCTACTGGCCTGTTATATTGTGTCTACAGTCCTGTTATATTGTGTCTCCTGGCCTGTTATATAGTGTCTACTGGCCTGTCCTGTTCTATTGTGTCTACTGGCCTGTTATATAGTGTCTACTGGCCTGTCCTGTAATATAGTGTCTACTGGCCTGTTATATTGTGTCTACTGGCCTGTCCTGTTAAATAGTGTATACTGGCCTGTTATACTGTCTGCTGGCCTGTTATATAGTGTCTACTGGCCTGTTATATTGTGTCTACTGGCCTGTTATACTGTTCTATTTCCTGTTATATTGTGTCTACTGGCCTGTTCTATTGTGTCTACTGGCCTGTTATATAGTGTCTACTGGCCTGTCCTGTTCTATTGTGTCTACTGGCCTCATTATATAGTGGCTACTGGCCTGTCCTGTAATATAGTGTCTACTGGCCAGTAATATAGTGTCTACTGGCCTGTTATATAGTGTCTACTGGCCTGTTATATAGTGTCTACTGGCCTGTTATATAGTGTCTACTGGCCTGTTATATAGTGTCTACTGGCCTGTAATATAGTGTCTACTGGCCTGTTATATAGTGTCTACTGGCCTGTTAAATAGTGTATACTGGCCTGTCCTGTTATAATGTGTCTACTGCCTGTCCTGTTATATTGTGTCTACTGGCCTGTTACATAGTGTCTACTGGCCTGTCCTGTAATATTGTGTCTCCTGGCCTGTTATATTGTGTCTACTGGCCTGTTATACAGTGTCTACTGGCCTATTATATAGTGTATACTGGCCTGTCCTGTAATATTGTGTCTTCTGGCTTGTTATATTGTGTCTACTGGCGCCTGTTATACAGTGTCTACTGGCCTGTTTTATAGTGTCTACTGGCCTGTTATATAGTGTCTACTGGCCTGTTATATAGTGTCTACTGGCCTGTCCTGTAATATAGTGTCTACTGGCCTGTCCTGTAATATTGTGTCTACTGGCCTGTTATATAGTATATACTGGCCTGTCCTGTACTACTGTGTTTATTGGCCTCTTATTTTATATTTACTGTCCTGTAATATTGTGTCTACTGGTCTGTTAAATTGTGTCTACTGGCCTGTTGTATTCTGTCTACTGGCCTGTTATATTGTCATGCCCTGACCGTAGAGATCCTTTTTGATTCTCTATGTTTGTTTGGTCAGGGTGTGACTCTGGAAGGGAAAGTCTATGCTTTCAGACTGGTTCTTTGTTTTTGGCCAGGTATGATTCTCAATCAGGGACAGCTGTCTATCGTTGTCTCTGATTGGGAATCATACAGACAGCCTTTTTTGATTTTCTCATTTGTGGGTTGTTGTCTTTGTTTAATGCATGTATGGAGGCCACGGACGGAGCTTCACGTTCGTTTTTTGTTGTTTATTGTTTTGTTGGCGACATTTAAAAAATAAAGAAAAATGTACGGTCACCACACTGCACCTTGGTCCGGTCATTTTCAAGAAAAGACGCCCGTGACATATTGTGGCTACTGGCCCATTATATTGTGTCTACTGGCCCATTATATTGTTTCTACTGGCCTGTTATATTGTGTCTACTGGCCTGTAATATTGTCTGCTGGCCTGTTATATAGTGCCTACTGGCCTGTTATATTGTGTCTTCTGGCCTGTTCTATTGTGTCTACTGGCCTATTATATAGTGTCTACTGGCCTGTTATATAGTGTCTACTGGCCTGTTATATAGTGTCTACTGGCCTGTTATATAGTGTCTACTGGCCTGTTATATAGTGTCTACTGGCCTGTTATATAGTGTCTTCTGGCCTGTTCTATTGTGTCTACTGGCCTGTTATATAGTGTCTACTGGCCTGTTCTATAGTGTCTACTGGCCTGTTATATAGTGTCTACTGGCCTGTTATATAGTGTCTACTGGCCTGTTATATAGTGTCCACTGGCCTGTTATATAGTGTCTACTGGCCTGTTATATAGTGTCTACTGGCCTGTAATATTGTCTGCTGGCCTGTTATATAGTGTCTACTGGCCTGTTATATTGTGTCTTCTGGCCTGTTATATAGTGTCTACTGGCCTGTTATATAGTGTTTACTGGCCTGTTATATAGTGTCTACTGGCATGTTATATTGTGTCTACTGGCCTGCTATATAGTGTCTACTGGCCTGTTATATAGTGTCTACTGGCCTGTTATATTGTGTCTACTGGCCTGTTATATAGTGTCTACTGGCCTGTTATATAGTGTCTACTGGCCTGTTATATTGTGTCTACTGGCCTGTTTTATTGTGTCTACTGGCCTGTTATATAGTGTCTACTGGCCTGTTATATAGTGTCTACTGGCCTGTAATATAGTGTGTACTGGCCTGTTATATAGTGTCTACTGGCCTGTCCTGTAATATAGTGTCTACTGGCCTGTAATATTGTGTCTACTGGCCTGTTATATTGTGTCTACTGGCCTATTATATTGTGTCTACTGGCCTGTTATATTGTGTCTTCTGGCATGTTATATTGTGTCTTCTGGCATGTTATATTGTGTCTCCTGGCATGTTATATTGTGTCTTCTGGCATGTTATATTGTGTCTACTGGCATGTTATATTGTGTCTACTGGCCTGTTATATTGTGTCTACTGGCCTGTTATATTGTGTCTTCTGGCCTGTTATATAGTGTCTACTGGCCTGTTATATTGTGTCTACTGGCCTGTTATATTGTGTCTACAGTCCTGTTATGTTGTGTCTACTGGCATGTTAAATATTGTGTCTACTGGCCTGTTATATTGTGTCTTCTGGAATGTTATATTGTGTCTACTGGAATGTTATATTGTGTCTACTGGCCTATTATATTGTGTCTTCTGGCATGTTATATTGTGTCTTCTGGCATGTTATATTGTGGCTACTGGCCTGTTATATTGTGTCTTCTGGCCTGTTCTATTGTGTCTACTGGCCTGTTATATTGTGTCTTCTGGCCTGTTATATAGTGTCTACTGGCCTGTTATATAGTGTCTACTGGCCTGTTATATAGTGTCTACTGGCCTGTTATATAGGGTGTACTGGCCTGTTATATAGTGTATACTGGCCTGTTATATAGTGTCTACTGGCCTGTTATATTGTGTCTACAGTCCTGTTATATTGTGTCTTCTGGAATGTTATATTGTGTCTACTGGAATGTTATATTGTGTCTACTGGAATGTTATATTGTGTCTACAGTCCTGTAATATTGTGTCTACTGGCCTGTTATATTGTGTCTTCTGGCCTGTTATACAGTGTCATGTTATATAGTGTCTACTGGCCTGTCCTGTAATATAGTGTCTACTGGCCTGTTATATTGTGTCTACAGTCCTGTTATATTGTGTCTCCTGGCCTGTTATATAGTGTCTACTGGCCTGTCCTGTTCTATTGTGTCTACTGGCCTGTTATATAGTGTCTACTGGCCTGTCCTGTAATATAGTGTCTACTGGCCTGTTATATTGTGTCTACTGGCCTGTCCTGTTAAATAGTGTATACTGGCCTGTTATATTGTCTGCTGGCCTGTTATATAGTGTCTACTGGCCTGTTATATTGTGTCTTCTGGCCTGTTATATTGTGTCTACTGGCCTGTTCTATTGTGTCTACTGGCCTGTTATATTGTATCTTCTGGCCTGTTCTATTGTGTCTACTGGCCTGTTATATAGTGTCTACTGGCCTGTTATATTGTGTCTATTGGCCTGTTATATAGTGTCTACTGGCCTGTAATATTGTCTGCTGGCCTGTTATATTGTGTCTACTGGCCTGTAATATTGTGTCTACTGGCCTGTAATATTGTCTGCTGGCCTGTTATATTGTCTGCTGGCCTGTTATATAGTGTCTACTGGCCTGTTATATTGTGTCTACTGGCCTGTTATATTGTGTCTACTGGCCTGTTATATAGTGTCTACTGGCCTGTTATATAGTGTCTACTGGCCTGTTATATAGTGTGTACTGGCCTGTTATATAGTGTATACTGGCCTGTTATATAGTGTCTACTGGCCTGTCCTGTAATATAGTGTCTACTGGCCTGTAATATTGTTTCTACTGGCCTGTTATATTGTGTCTACTGGCCTTGAGTGTGTCATATTTTGTGTCTACTGGCCTGTTATATAGTGTCTACTGGCCTGTTATATAGTGTCCACTGGCCTATTATATAGTGTAAACTGGCCTGTTATATAGTGTCTACTGGCCTGTAATATTGTCTGCTGGCCTGTTATATAGTGTCTACTGGCCTGTTATATTGTGTCTTCTGGCCTGTTATATAGTGTCTACTGGCCTGTTATATAGTGTCTACTGGCCTGTTATATAGTGTCTACTGGCATGTTATATTGTGTCTACTGGCCTGCTATATAGTGTCTACTGGCCTGTTATATAGTGTCTACTGGCCTGTTATATAGTGTCTACTGGCCTGTTATATAGTGTCTACTGGCCTGTTATATAGTGTGTACTGGCCTGTTATATAGTGTCTACTGGCCTGTCCTGTAATATAGTGTCTACTGGCCTGTAATATTGTGTCTACTGGCCTGTTATATTGTGTCTACTGGCCTATTATATTGTGTCTACTGGCCTGTTATATTGTGTCTTCTGGCATGTTATATTGTGTCTACTGGCATGTTATATTGTGTCTACTGGCCTGTTATATTGTGTCTACTGGCCTGTTATATTGTGTCTTCTGGCCTGTTATATAGTGTCTACTGGCCTGTTATATTGTGTCTACTGGCCTGTTATATTGTGTCTACAGTCCTGTTATATTGTGTCTACTGGCATGTTATATTGTGTCTACTGGCCTGTTATATTGTGTCTTCTGGAATGTTATATTGTGTCTACTGGAATGTTATATTGTGTCTACTGGCCTATTATATTGTGTCTTCTGGCATGTTATATTGTGTCTTCTGGCATGTTATATTGTGGCTACTGGCCTGTTATATTGTGTCTTCTGGCCTGTTCTATTGTGTCTACTGGCCTGTTATATTGTGTCTTCTGGCCTGTTATATAGTGTCTACTGGCCTGTTATATAGTGTCTACTGGCCTGTTATATAGTGTCTACTGGCCTGTTATATAGGGTGTACTGGCCTGTTATATAGTGTATACTGGCCTGTTATATAGTGTCTACTGGCCTGTTATATTGTGTCTACAGTCCTGTTATATTGTGTCTTCTGGAATGTTATATTGTGTCTACTGGAATGTTATATTGTGTCTACAGTCCTGTAATATTGTGTCTACTGGCCTGTTATATTGTGTCTTCTGGCATGTTATATAGTGTCTACTGGCCTGTCCTGTAATATAGTGTCTACTGGCCTGTTATATTGTGTCTACAGTCCTGTTATATTGTGTCTCCTGGCCTGTTATATAGTGTCTACTGGCCTGTCCTGTTCTATTGTGTCTACTGGCCTGTTATATAGTGTCTACTGGCCTGTCCTGTAATATAGTGTCTACTGGCCTGTTATATTGTGTCTACTGGCCTGTCCTGTTAAATAGTGTATACTGGCCTGTTATACTGTCTGCTGGCCTGTTATATAGTGTCTACTGGCCTGTTATATTGTGTCTTCTGGCCTGTTATATTGTGTCTACTGGCCTGTTCTATTGTGTCTACTGGCCTGTTATATTGTATCTTCTGGCCTGTTCTATTGTGTCTACTGGCCTGTTATATAGTGTCTACAGTCCTGTTATATTGTGTCTACTGGCCTGTTATATAGTGTCTACTGGCCTGTCCTGTTCTATTTTGTCTACTGGCCTGTTATATAGTGTCTACTGGCCTGTCCTGTTCTATTGTGTCTACTGGCCTGTTATATAGTGTCTACTGGCCTGTCCTGTAATATAGTGTCTACTGGCCTGTTATATAGTGTCTACTGGCCTGTTAAATAGTGTATACTGGCCTGTTATATTGTCTGCTGGCCTGTTATATAGAGTCTACTGGCCTGTTATATAGTGCCTACTGGCCTGTTATATTGTGTCTTCTGGCCTGTTATATTGTGTCTACTGGCCTGTTCTATTGTGTCTACTGGCCTGTTATATTGTATCATCTGGCCTGTTCTATTGTGTCTACTGGCCTGTTATATTGTATCTTCTGGCCTGTTATATTGTGTCTACTGGCCTGTTATATTGTATCTTCTGGCCTGTTATATTGTGTCTACTGGCCTGTTATATTGTATCTTCTGGCCTGTTATATAGTGTCTACTGGCCTGTCCTGTAATATAGTGTCTACTGGCCTGTTATATAGTGTCTACTGGCCTGTTAAATAGTGTCTACTGGCCTGTCCTGTAATATAGTGTCTACTGGCCTTTTATATAGTGTCTACTGGCCTGTCCTGTAATATAGTGTCTACTGGCCTGTTATATAGTGTCTACTGGCCTGTCCTGTAATATAGTGTCCTCTGGCCTGTTATATAGTGTCTACTGGCCTGTTAAATAGTGTATACTGGCCTGTTATATTGTCTGCTGGCCTGTTATATTGTGTCTTCTGGCCTGTTATATTGTGTCTACTGGCCTGTTCTATTGTGTCTACTGGCCTGTTATATTGTATCTTCTGGCCTGTTATATTGTGTCTACTGGCCTGTTATATTGTGTCTACTGGCCTGTAATATTGTGTCTACTGGCCTGTAATATTGTCTGCTGGCCTGTTATATTGTGTCTACTGGCCTGTAATATTGTGTCTACTGGCCTGTAATATTGTGTGCTGGCCTGTTATATTGTCTGCTGGCCTGTAATATTGTGTCTACTGGCCTGTTATATTGTGTCTACTGGCCTGTTATATTGTGTCTACTGGCCTGTAATATTGTGTCTACTGGCCTGTAATATTGTCTGCTTGCTTGCCTAGGCATTCTGTTGTCACACAATAGCAGATTTAATGTTGCCAACAGACATTTCTGGATTGAAGGGGTATCATTCAAATCAAGCCTCTACTCTCCTGGTGTCAGACATCTTGTGTGTCAGACAAGATGTCACAAATGTATTTGTGTATGTTATGTAACTCTGAGCTGAGAGTAGCTACAGGAGAGAGTCAAGGTTTAAAGAGGCATCATCTTTCTTCATATCACCCACCACAACCCTGGTTTACTTTTCAGAGGGACTGCTGAGACAGAAGGAGTGCTGAGCATACATGCTAACAGCTACTGTACATAGTGGTGTGTGGTGTGGTGTGTATGTCTGTGTATGTGTGTGTGTGGAGTACCCTCTCACTTACAGTACAAGTCCAAGACCTCTCGCTTTTTAAAAAACAGTCAAATTCCCAGTCTTTGGCTACTTGAATCTTAATTCTTTGTTTTCATGCATGTTTATATGACAAGTGCTTTAGCCACTGCCTACAGCAAATTGATTTGTGTTCCTCGACCTGAATTTGAATACACAGCAGTCGAGAGTGATGTGCCTTAGCGAAGGTTCGCTGACCGCAAAAAAACACTGTGTAGACCTGTGGGTGGAGTAGACCTGTGGGTGGAGTAGACCTGTGGGTGGAGTAAACCTGTGGCAGGAGTAGACCTGTGGGCGGCGTAAACCTGTGGCAGGAGTAGACCTGTGGGTGGAGTAGACCTGTGGGCGGCGTAAACCTGTGGGCGGCGTAAACCTGTGGCAGGAGTAGACCTGTGGGCGGCGTATACCTGTGGGCGGCGTAGACCTGTGGGTGGAGTAGACCTGTGGCAGGAGTAGACCTGTGGGTGGAGTAGACCTGTGGGCGGCGTAAACCTGTGGCAGGAGTAGACCTGTGGGTGGAGTAGACCTGTGGGCGGAGTAAACCTGTGGGCGGCGTAAACCTGTGGCAGGAGTAGACCTGTGGGCGGCGTATACCTGTGGGCGGCGTAGACCTGTGGGTGGAGTAAACCTGTGGCAGGAGTAGACCTGTGGGCGGCGTATACCTGTGGGCGGCGTAGACCTGTGGGTGGAGTAGACCTGTGGGTGGAGTAGACCTGTGGCAGGAGTAGACCTGTGGGTGGCGTAGACCTGTGGCAGGAGTAGACCTGTGGACGGCTGATACCTGTGGGCGGCGTAGACCTGTGGGTGGAGTAGACCTGTGGCAGGAGTAGACCTGTGGGCGGGGCGTATACCTGTGGGCGGCGTAGACCTGTGGGTGGAGTAGACCTGTGGTAGGAGTAGACCTGTGGGCGGCGTATACCTGTGGGCGGCGTAGACCTGTGGGTGGAGTAGACCTGTGGGTGGAGTAGACCTGTGGGCGGCGTATACCTGTGGGCGGCGTAGACCTGTGGGTGGAGTAGACCTGTGGCAGGAGTAGACCTGTGGGCGGGGCGTATACCTGTGGGCGGCGTAGACCTGTGGGTGGAGTAGACCTGTGGCAGGAGTAGACCTGTGGGCGGCGTATACCTGTGGGCGGCGTAGACCTGTGGGTGGAGTAGACCTGTGGCAGGAGTAGACCTGTGGGCGGCGTATACCTGTGGGCGGCGTAGACCTGTGGGTGGAGTAGACCTGTGGGTGGAGTAGACCTGTGGCAGGAGTAGACCTGTGGGCGGCGTATACCTGTGGGCGGCATAGACCTGTGGGTGGAGTAGACCTGTGGCAGGAGTAGACCTGTGGGCGGCGTATACCTGTGGGCGGCGTAGACCTGTGGGTGGAGTAGACCTGTGGCAGGAGTAGACCTGTGGGCGGCGTAGACCTGTGGGTGGAGTAGACCTGTGGCAGGAGTAGACCTGTGGGCGGCGTATACCTGTGGGCGGCGTAGACCTGTTGGTGGAGTAGACCTGTGGCAGGAGTAGACCTGTGGCAGGAGTAGACCTGTGGGCGGCGTATACCTGTGGGCGGCGTAGACCTGTTGGTGGAGTAGACCTGTGGCAGGAGTAGACCTGTGGGCGGCGTAAACCTGTAGCAGGAGTAGACCTGTGGGTGGAGTAGACCTGTGGGCGGCGTAAACCTGTGGCAGGAGTAGACCTGTGGGCGGCGTATACCTGTGGGCGGCGTAGACCTGTGGGTGGAGTAGACCTGTGGCAGGAGTAGACCTGTGGGTGGAGTAGACCTGTGGGCGGCGTAAACCTGTGGCAGGAGTAGACCTGTGGGTGGAGTAGACCTGTGGGCGGCGTAAACCTGTGGGCGGCGTAAACCTGTGGCAGGAGTAGACCTGTGGGCGGCGTATACCTGTGGGCGGCGTAGACCTGTGGGTGGAGTAAACCTGTGGCAGGAGTAGACCTGTGGGCGGCGTATACCTGTGGGCGGCGTAGACCTGTGGGTGGAGTAGACCTGTGGGTGGAGTAGACCTGTGGCAGGAGTAGACCTGTGGGTGGCGTAGACCTGTGGTAGGAGTAGACCTGTGGACGGCTGATACCTGTGGGCGGCGTAGACCTGTGGGTGGAGTAGACCTGTGGCAGGAGTAGACCTGTGGGCGGGGCGTATACCTGTGGGCGGCGTAGACCTGTGGGTGGAGTAGACCTGTGGCAGGAGTAGACCTGTGGGCGGCGTATACCTGTGGGCGGCGTAGACCTGTGGGTGGAGTAGACCTGTGGGTGGAGTAGACCTGTGGGCGGCGTATACCTGTGGGCGGCGTAGACCTGTGGGTGGAGTAGACCTGTGGCAGGAGTAGACCTGTGGGCGGGGCGTATACCTGTGGGCGGCGTAGACCTGTGGGTGGAGTAGACCTGTGGCAGGAGTAGACCTGTGGGCGGCATATACCTGTGGGCGGCGTAGACCTGTGGGTGGAGTAGACCTGTGGCAGGAGTAGACCTGTGGGCGGCGTATACCTGTGGGCGGCGTAGACCTGTGGGTGGAGTAGACCTGTGGGTGGAGTAGACCTGTGGCAGGAGTAGACCTGTGGGCGGCGTATACCTGTGGGCGGCGTAGACCTGTGGGTGGAGTAGACCTGTGGCAGGAGTAGACCTGTGGGCGGCGTATACCTGTGGGCGGCGTAGACCTGTGGGTGGAGTAGACCTGTGGCAGGAGTAGACCTGTGGGCGGCGTAGACCTGTGGGTGGAGTAGACCTGTGGCAGGAGTAGACCTGTGGGCGGCGTATACCTGTGGGCGGCGTAGACCTGTGGGTGGAGTAGACCTGTGGCAGGAGTAGACCTGTGGGCGGCGTATACCTGTGGGCGGCGTAGACCTGTTGGTGGAGTAGACCTGTGGCAGGAGTAGACCTGTGGCAGGAGTAGACCTGTGGGCGGCGTATACCTGTGGGCGGCGTAGACCTGTTGGTGGAGTAGACCTGTGGCAGGAGTAGACCTGTGGGCGGCGTAGACCTGTGGGTGGAGTAGACCTGTGGGTGGAGTAGACCTGTGGCAGGAGTAGACCTGTGGGCGGCGTAGACCTGTGGGTGGAGTAGACCTGTGGCAGGAGTAGACCTGTGGGCGGCGTATACCTGTGGGCAGCGTAGACCTGTGGGCGGCGTATACATGTAGGCGGCTTAGACCTTTGGGTGGAGTAGACCTGTGGACGGCGTAGACCTGTGGACGGCGTAGACCTGTGGACGGCGTAGACCTGTGGACGGCGTAGACCTGTGCGCGGCGTATACCTGTGGACGGCGTAGACCTGTGGACGGCGTAGACCTGTGCGCGCCGTATACCTGTGGACGGCGTATACCTGTGGACGGCGTAGACCTGTGGACGGCGTAGACCTGTGCGCGGCATATACCTGTGAGCAAAGTAGACCTGTGGGCTAAAAAAATAAAAAGAGAGGATAAGAAATATAGAATGGCACCGGAGAGGATGGCTGATGTTTTACGTGCTCCTAATGGTTCCTCAGATCCTCAAAAGGTTCTACAGCTGCACCATCGAGAGCATCCTGACTGGTTACATCACTGTCTGGTATGGCAACTGCTCGGCCTCCGACCGCAAGGCACTACAGAGGGTAGTGTGTACGGCCCAGTACGGCCAAGCTTTTTTGCCATCCAGGACCTCTATACCAGGCAGTGTCAGAGGAAGGCCCTAAAATTGTCAAAGACTCCAGCCACCCTAGTCATAGACTGTTTTCTCTGCTACCGCATGGCAAGCGGTACCGGAGCGCCAAGTCTTGGTCCAAGAGGCTTCTAAACAGCGTCTACCCCCAAGCCATAAGACTCCTGAACACCTAGTCAAATGGCTACCCAGACTATTTGCAATTCCCCCCCTTTTACACTGCTGCTACTCTCTGTTATTATCTATGCATAGTCACTTTAATAACTCTACCTACATGTACATATTACCTCCATTACCTTGACTAACCGGTGCCCCTGCACATTGACTCTTTACCGGCACCCACTGTTTATAGCCTCTCTATTGTTATTTTACTGCTTATCTATAATGATTTGTTACTTTCTAGTTTTCCCATTTCTTGGCAGTTGTAAATGAGAACTTGTTCTCAACTGGCCTACCTGGTTAAATAAAGGTGAAATAAAAATAAATAAAAATAAAAAATACAATTTCTGAGATACTGGATCCGGTGCACCTGGCACCAACGATCATACCATGCTCAAATTTGCTTAGGTCACTCGTTTTACCCATCTAACGTTCAATTGAGAAGTAACTGAACGCCTCAATGCCTGTCTGCCTCCTTTATATAGCAAGCCATGGCCGCGTGACTCACTGTCTGTAGAAGCGATGCATTTTCTTGAACGGGGTTGTGTACATAATAAACTGGCCGGTAAGTGTATATTTATACTGAGAATGTTAATAGACCATGGAGCCTTTTCAGTAGTGTTACTTTGTGGGGGAAAAAAACATTTTTTATTTCACATATTTTTTTACATTCTTTCAGAAAGAGACGATGTTCAATTGAATAAAAAAACATGTTTTAAAACAATTACTGGAGTAAGTGCCTATTAAGTGACAAATACAGTAACAGGGTTGACCCTAAAAGGGTTGACCACATTCCCCTTGTGACAGTCTTGTTGTGTGCAATAAGGAGCATGTTTCAATGTATAGCCTGTCTATGTATGGCTAACAGGGTTGATGTGTTTTGCTCTACTCACTCAGTTTTCCACCACAACACACCAGAAAATGGCCAAAAAGAGTAGAACCAGCTCACCTGCTATAATTTGACTATTAGATGTTCAATGTTTCACCATATTAAAACGAGAGATCAGTTAACAAAACAGATTTTTTAATAATAACATGAAATAAATCATAATCTTCAGAAATGACTATGTCAAAGCAATAAAATAACTAGGGCTTTAGAATGATGGTGAAAACATGGAGAAATGTTGGGGTCTGTTGCTGTGACCTGGAGTGGTCTGCTGTGGCCCCTGTCTCTCAAACACATGGGTTGAATATGACCTACTGCTCTAGCGTCATCTCTCCTAACTTTCTCCTCTATCTGTCCTGTCTGATAAATACAAAATATATGAAGCAAGTTGGATTGACCCACTCCTAAAGAAAATGTAGCTGACAAGCGCAGAGAGAGAAATGCATGCGATATTGACAGTGGAACCGATTGAGGACGTGGCACCTATCTCCCATGAAGAAAAACTGGTCAAATGAATGTAGAGCTCAGCTTTGTGTCAACATACATAAAAGGATATGAGGCGAGAGAGAGAGAGAGAGAGAGAGAGAGAGAGAGAGAGAGAGAGAGAGAGAGAGAGAGAGAGAGAGGAGGTTGTGAAAGCCAGGTATGAAGCAGAGTTGTTGCTGCGTTTGACAAAAGATAACAAATCACACAGGGAGGAGGTTAATACAACAGTGTATCTGTTCAACAGAAAACCTGTTGTTGTAGTGTGTGTGTGTGTGTGTGTGTGTGTGTGTGTGTGTGTGTGTGTGTGTGTGTGTGTGTGTGTGTGTGTGTGTGTGTGTGTGTGTGTGTGTGTGTGTGTGTGTGTGTGTGTGTGTGTGCTGTGTTGTGTGTTCGCATCTGATTAGCCTAACTGTGAACAGGCCAAGTAAGAGCAAAGTATATTTAGCAATTTCACTTATACATTTCCATAAAAGCCAGACTATGGAATATGAATATGGCACATTGAAAAGACACATAAGTTCAACTGATATTGGGAGCAATCAATCTAAGCCTGGTATCTCAGGTTCAATTGTTTAATGCACCCCAGGAGTTCCAGGAATGTGCCTGCTCTCACATGTGGGAAAGCTTAGCCTCATCTGGTGATTGGGGGATCATTTTCACCCAGCAGAGAACAGGTTCGAAGCCAGAGGCCGCATCTTAATGTCACTTGAGACTAAGTCATCTACACATTAGTGTCCTCAGCAAGTCCAATATACATAATAAATTGATAAACAGGGAAAGAAACAGCCTTTTAATGTGAGGATATATATCTCTGCATCTCTTAAGTGTTTCTTGTGACACAGATCCCATTTGGCCCTTGTGTACTTTTCACATGTTTTATTTCACCTTTATTTAACCAGGTAGGCTAGTTGAGAACACCTTTATTTAAACCAGGTAGGCTAGTTGAGAACACCTTTATTTAAACCAGGTAGGCTAGTTGAGAACACCTTTATTTAAACCAGGTAGGCTAGTTGAGAACACCTTTATTTAAACCAGGTAGGCTAGTTGAGAACACCTTTATTTAAACCAGGTAGGCTAGTTGAGAACACCTTTATTTAAACCAGGTAGGCTAGTTGAGAACACCTTTATTTAAACCATGTAGGCTAGTTGAGAACACCTTTATTTAAACCAGGTAGGCTAGTTGAGAACAAGTTCTCATTTCTCATTGTCATTAGATAAATCAAAGCAGTGCGACACGCACAACAACACAGAGTTACACATGGAGTTACACAGTTGTACTTCCGGCGCCGACTGAGATGGCCGCCTCGCTTCGCGTTCCTAGGAAACTATGCAGTTTTTTGTTTTTTTACGTGTTATTTCTTACATTAGTACCCCAGGTCATCTTAGGTTTCATTACATACAGTCGAGAAGAACTACTGAATATAAGATCAGCGCCAACTCACCATCAGTACGACCAAGAATATGTTTTCCGCGACGCGGATCCGGTGTTCTGCCTTACAAACAGGACAACGGAATGGATCGCATGCAGCGACCCAAGGAAACGACTCCGAAAAAGAGGGAAACGAGGCGGTGTTCTGGTCAGACTCCGAAAAAGGGCACATCGCGCACCACTCCCCAGCATTCTTCTTGCCAATGTCCAGTCTCTTGACAACAAGGTTGACGAAATCCGAGCAAGGGTAGCATTCCAGAGGGACATCAGAGACTGCAACGTTCTCTGCTTCACAGAAACATGGCTTACTGGGAAGACGCTATCCGAGGCGGTGCAGCCAACGGGTTTCTCCACGCATCGCGCCGACAGAAACAAACATCTTTCTGGTAAGAAGAGTGGCGGGGGCGTATGCCTCATGACTAACGAGACATGGTGTGATGAAGGAAACATACAGGAACTCAAATCCTTCTGTTCACCTGATTTAGAATTCCTCACAATCAAATGTAGACCGCATTATCTTCCAAGAGAATTCTCCTCGATTATAATCACAGCCGTATATATCCCCCCCCCAAGCAGACACATCGATGGCTCTGAACGAACTTTATTTAACTCTTTGCAAACTGGAAACCATTTATCCGGAGGCTGCATTCATTGTAGCTGGGGATTTTAACAAAGCTAATCTGAAAACAAGACTCCCTAAATTTTACCAGCATATCGATTGCGCAACCAGGGGTGGTAAAACCTTGGATCATTGTTACTCTAACTTCCGCGACGCATATAAGGCCCTGCCCCGCCCCCCTTTCGGAAAAGCTGACCACGACTCCATTTTGCTGATCCCTGCCTACAGGCAGAAACTAAAACAAGAGGCTCCCACGCTGAGGTCTGTCCAACGCTGGTCAGACCAAGCTGACTCCACACTCCAAGACTGCTTCCATCACGTGGACTGGGACATGTTTCGTATTGCGTCAGATGGAAATATTGACGAATACGCTGATTCGGTGTGCGAGTTCATTAGAACGTGCGTCGAAGATGTCGTTCCCATAGCAACGATAAAAACATTCCCAAACCAGAAACCGTGGATTGATGGCAGCATTCGCGTGAAACTGAAAGCGCGAACCACTGCTTTTAATCAGGGCAAGGTGTCTGGTAATATGTCCGAATATAAACAATGCAGCTATTCCCTCCGCAAGGCTATTAAACAAGCTAGCGTCAGTACAGAGACAAAGTGGAATCTCAATTCAATGGCTCAGACACAAGAGGCATGTGGCAGGGTCTACAGTCAATCACGGACTACAAGAAGAAACCCAGCCCAGTCACGGACCAGGATGTCTTGCTCCCAGGCAGACTAAATCACTTTTTGCCCGCTTTGAGGACAATACAGTGCCACTGACACGGCCTGCAACGAAAACATGCGGTCTCTCCTTCACTGCAGCCGAGGTGAGTAAGACATTTAAACGTGTTAACCCTCGCAAGGCTGCAGGCCCAGGCCCCAGCCGCGCCCTCAGAGCATGCGCAGACCAGCTGGCCGGTGTGTTTACGGACATATTCAATCAATCCCTATACCAGTCTGCTGTTCCCACATGCTTCAAGAGGGCCACCATTGTTCCTGTTCCCAAGAAAGCTAAGGTAACTGAGCTAAACGACTACCGCCCGTAGCACTCACTTCCGTCATCATCACCCTAGAGTCTAGGGTGTCAGGTAGGGTGGAGGTGATATGGTCCTTGACTAGTCTCTCAAAGCACTTCATGATGACGGAAGTGAGTGCTACGGGGCGGTAGTCGTTTAGCTCAGTTACCTTAGCTTTCTTGGGAACAGGAACAATGGTGGCCCTCTTGAAGCATGTGGGAACAGCAGACTGGTATAGGGATTGATTGAATATGTCCGTAAACACACCGGCCAGCTGGTCTGCGCATGCTCTGAGGGCGCGGCTGGGGATGCCGTCTGGGCCTGCAGCCTTGAGAGTGTTAACACGTTTAAATGTCTTACTCACCTCGGCTGCAGTGAAGGAGAGACCGCATGTTTTCGTTGCAGGCCGTGTCAGTGGCACTGTATTGTCCTCAAAGCGGGCAAAAAAGTGATTTAGTCTGCCTGGGAGCAAGACATCCTGGTCCGTGACTGGGCTGGGTTTCTTCTTGTAGTCCGTGATTGACTGTAGACCCTGCCACATGCCTCTTGTGTCTGAGCCATTGAATTGAGATTCCACTTTGTCTCTGTACTGACGTATGTATATACTGTACTCTAGATCATCGACTGCATTCTTATGTCACTAGCCACTTTAACTATGCCACTTTGTTTACTTTGTCTACATACTCATCTCATATGTATATACTGTACTCGATACCATCTACTGTATGCTGCTCTGTACCATCACTCATTCATATATCCTTATGTACATATTCCTTATCCCCTTACACTGTGTATAAGACAGTAGTTTTGGAATTGTTAGTTAGATTACTTGTTGGTTATCACTGCATTGTCGGAACTAGAAGCACAAGCATTTCGCTACACTCGCATTAACATCTGCTAACCATGTGTATGTGACAAATAAAATTTGATTTGATTTGATTTGATTTGGAATAAACAAGCGTACAGCCAATAACACAATAGAAAAAAAGAAAGTCTATATACAGTGTGTGCAAATGGCGTGAGGAGGTAAGACGATAAATAGGCCATAGTGGCAAAGTAATTACAATTTAGCAGATTAACACTGGAGTGATAGATGAGCAGATGATGATGAGCAGATGATGATGTGTAAGTAGTCCAGTAGTCTCTCCAAGCTCATTGCACTGGAGTATGGGTTTGCGTCCCAAATGGCACCATATTCTATATAGTGCACTACTTTTGACCAGGGTGCACTATATAGGGAATAGAGTGCCATTTAGGATACAGACTGTGACACATCCCACTGTCTTAGTTACAGGAACCAAGGGTTGCCCGGCTGTCAATTTTAAGGCAGCATACTGTTTATATGGGCAATGCCAACAGGATCCTGATTGCAAGCCACTCGTTTATGTTGATTAGCCATGGAGACTATTCCCAAATAGATTGGATTTGAATCACCCCTTTTTTAACATTAGGCTCCACCATGCAGTCCCACTGTAAATCTGAGGTTTGGTTTCACCTAGATTAGAAAAAGTTTGTGTGTGTGTGTGTGTGTGTGTGTGTGTGTGTGTGTGTGTGTGTGTGTGTGTGTGTGTGTGTGTGTGTGTGTGTGTGTGTGTGTGTGAGCGTGTGTGTGAGCATGTGTGTGAGCATGTGTGTGAGCATGTGTGGGTGTATGCGTGCATGAGTGTGTGTGTGTATAGCACTGTGTAATGATGTAGAAAACCCAATTAGTATCTTTGGACTGGTTGAGAGATTTTAAGGTGTTAATCACACAGAACATTGGTGTTTCTCTGAGCTGGTATGGAGAGCAGTGGGCCCTGTCTGTTTTTATTGGATGACCACAGGCGTGCATTTTTATCCAAACACCTCCTTTTTCCCAGAATGAAATGATTCACCAGGTATTCCCTGCCTTCCCCGTGTTGAAATATTTTCCATTTGAAACAATGATCTTTGTTTCATTAGGAGATAAAGAGACAAAATGGTTGATTTGGATAGCGCATTACTTCCTTCTGTTTTAGATGGCGTGGTACATTCTACTCACTAATCAATCAGAGAAAGTCTTCATAAGAAGTGACACATTTCAGTGACAGTACACTAGTTGGACAGAATCTAGTGTCACAACAAGAAGAGGACAGCAGTCACCACCACTATGTTTCCTGTCTATGCCAATGTTATGGTGACAAGGTCATGGGAGGGTTTGTCATCGAACAGTACGTCTGTATGATTACATTTTCTTAAGCTTAACTTTATCTCCATATGAAACAACTTTTGGATAGTTTAAAGCTATCATCAAGTGTTGCCACAGCTGTGATTGTGGATATCCAATACAACATGACTCCAACAGAAAGGCTTTCAGCAGATTATCCTCAGATAAAAACACCTAATATAGTCCCAACCCTTTATGCTCCAGTTTCCCATTATGAAATTATTGTAGGATTAATCAGCCAATAAGCATTACGGAATAAATCTCTCAAAATGTTTCTCCATTTGTGATGTTCTGTGGTGCCTTCAAGCGTTTTTACAACAATGAGTAACACTATGACAATATCACTGTGGAGGAGAAGTTTTGATTTAGCCCACTACTTTTGACCAGGGCCATTCCCTATATACAGTAGTCCACTAATTTGGACCAGAGACCTATGGGTAGTAGTGGACTAAATAGGGAATAGGCTGCCAATTGGGATGCAGCCTTTAGTCTTTAGAGCAGGCAATTTATTCCCTGGGCCTAACTGACTCTTTTCCAATCCTTTCCAATCCTTATACTGAATTATGCAAAACACATGAGCTGCCTCAAAGTGGCAAAGCCACTGCTTCAACCTCGCTAAGAAGATCACCTCTGATGTGTCCACATCAAAAACAGTGTTCTAACCTAGACACTGGCGGAACGAGAAGTGGAGGCCTGATGTTTCCAACTTATCAAATCATATTGGGTTACACAGACCGTTAGGAAAGCTCTTAGTGGAATTGTCATGGATTCAGTGCTCAAGCTTTCCTCTCTCCATCTACCTTTTCAGCCTGCAACTGATATCTTGGTAACACTTTAGTTGACACCTAGCGTCATAACATGTTACGACACAGTCATAGCCATGTCCTAATATATCATAACAGCTGACATAAATTGTCATAACCAGTCACAATATGTTCATAACACTGTCATGACCCATATTTTTACACCTGTTGTGACATAAATTGAGTTATTTTGTGTCTGGTTATAACACCTACATAAGAGTTTCAAAACCCATATTTATTCAAATGTGTTTTTCTCTGCCAAGACGTTTCCTTTCGTTTGAAAGTTTATTTCTTAAATCATTTGCTGTTGTAATGAATTTTTCACAGTCATGTTTTTTCCATCGTATTTTAAATAACATGTTGAAATACACTTTATGACAGTCATGAAGCATTATGACCATCCTGTGTCACTTCACTTGGACTAAGAAAATACACTTTATGAAACTGTCATGAAGCATTATGACCATCCTGTGTCACTTCACTTGGACTAAGAAAATACACTTTATTGCACTGTCAAGAAGCATTATGACCATCATAATCATATAAAACAGATAGGCCTACCACGTACATGCTCTTACGTCAGTCATCAGTCAAAAAGATTATTCAGTCCCTTTTCAACCCTGAGAGGCCTAAAAAAAACAGTACAGGACTTAGGTGATAGAACTCTTCAAACAGTTTTTTTCTGACCAAAAAGGTGCACGTTTTCATCGGGAAGTTGGGTTGGTTATTTGACCAAATATTTAAAAAGGGTGGGGGAAAAAACTCAAACCTTGGCTTAAAGTGTTGTGTTTATTTCGTTATTGAATACAGGGCACTGACTCAGAGCCGGAGAGTTTTCAACATTCACAGGGACTGTAGCTGCATAGGAATCAATTCATGGTTAATCTCACCCAATAGCTTCAGACTCAGTGACCACTATCATGGTGATTGTTCACATATTTTTTTCTTCAACCTCACCTTGTTTTTTTCTTTATCTCTTCTTCTTTAATATGTTTCCGTGCAGCTGTTAACAGATGTTCGGAGAAGAAGAAAGAGAATGTGATTGTTTTCATTAAAAGTCTAACGAGCGGCAAGGGAAGAACCAATAAAACAGAGACTCAAAGTGACAAAACAGCCAAGACAACAGAGTGTTGGAAACATTAACATAGAGAGAGAGAGAGAGAAAGTCCTGAACGATTTGTGAAGTCATTCTACCAAGAGAAATAACAATAAAAAATATGGGAATTTGTGAACAAGCCTTTTAAATCATCAAGAAGAGAAATGTTACGTTCATATATTTGGCGGGCGTATCATCATCATGAGATCGCTTTGTTATTGTTTTAATAAAATGTCAAATATATGTCAACAATCCTTCCTCTAAAGGACCTTTCTATGGTCTTGTTTGGCTCTAGTTTGGTGAGGAATCACCCTACTGTAGTAATGATGAAACACCCACCACCGCCAAATTACAGTAGGGTGATTCCTCACCAAACTAGAGCCAAACAAGAACATAGAACACAAACATGAGTGTTGGGTCATATGACGCTTTACCTCTTGCTCTGTAATATGAGTAGTATTTTGATTTCAATAACACATTTCCTACATAAATATTGAAAAACATAAACATGAGTGTTGTCACGGCCGGAAGAAGACCAAGGTGCAGCGTGGTCAACGTACATTACTTTTTATTTCGGAATGACGCCAACAAAACAAGAAAAAACTGAACAACCGTGAAGGTTACATGGCTAAGTGCCACAAACAAAGTTAACTTCCCACACAGAAAGGAGGGAAAGGGGCTATCTAAGTATGGTTCCCAATCAGAGACAACCATAGACAGCTGTCCCTGATTGAGAACCATACCCGGCCAAAACATAGAAACACAAAATCATAGAAAACAAAACATAGAATGCCCACCTCAAATCACACCCTGACCAAACTAAATAGAGACATAAAAAGGCTCTCTAAAGTCAGGGCGTGACAAGTGTTGAATATATACGTATATAAAAGGCTAATATTTCAATATATTGTTGAACATAATATACTCTACAGCTATATCAAAGATCCAGAGTGGGATCTCTGCTACTTTTAGAGTTATGATCCAATATATATACATTACTAACAGAGTGAATGTGAAAATGGATTCAAAATGGTCGCCCAGGTGATTTTCAGGATGTGCAATGCTAGAACTAAAAGCGGGGCTGCGAATGGTTATATTGCATTCAATTTTCAATATTCGTAAATTAACCTTGGCGACAATTAAGTATTTTATAAACATCCCACTTTGGGCTGCATAATTTATGAACAGAATTAATGTCTTACCTCAAATAGCCACGAAATCCCTAGTTTGAAAGCCACTGTTTTTCTGGAAGCTGTGCTGGTGAATTTTCCCTACATTTTCCCCCACATGGCCAGCCCCCTAACAATTCAAGTAAAACCAATGAGCTTCAGCCCCTCGCCATATGAGTGAGAGCTAACAAGATGCACATGATGCACCCACAGCAGAGCGAGAAAGAGATCAATGACATGGTGTACATATCTGCACAGACCAGCTGGCTGGAGTGTTTACGGACATATTCCATCTCTCCCTATCCCAGTTTGCTGTCCTCACTTGCTTTAAGGTGTCCACCATTGTTCCTGTACCCAAGAAAGCAAAGGTAACTGAAGTAAATGACTATCACCCCGTAGGACTCACTTCTGTCATCATGAAGTGCTTTGAGAGACTAGTCAAGGATAATATCACCTCTACCTTACCTGACACCCAAGATCCACTTTGCTTACCGCCCCAATAGATCCACAGACGATGCAGTCGCCATCACACTACACACTGCCCTATCCCATCTGGACAAGAGGGATACCCATATAAAAATGCTATTTATTGACTATAGCTCAGAATTCAGCACCATAGTACCCTCCAGGCTCATCATTAAGCTCGGGGCCCAGGGTCTGAACACTGCCCTGTGCAACTGGGTCCTGTACTACATGATGGGCCACCCCCAGGTGGTGAAGGTAGGAAACAACATCCCCCTCCTTTACTCCCTGTTCAACCTTGACTGTGTGGCCACGCACGCCTCCAACTCAATCATCAAGTTTGTAGACGACACAACAGTAGTAGGGCTGATTACAACAATGATGGGAGAGTGGTGCCAGGAAAATAACCTCTCACTCAACGTCATCAAAACAAAGGAGGCGATCGTGGACTTCAGGAAACAGCAGAGGGAGCATGCCCCTATCCACATCGACAGGACCGCAGTGGAGAAGGTGTAAAACTTCAAGTTCCTCAGCGTACACATCACTGATGATCTGAAATGGTCCACCCACTCAGACACTGTGATGAGGAAGGTGCAACAGTGCCTCTTCAACCTCAGGAGGCTGAAGAAATTTGTCTTGGCCTCTAAAATTCTCAAAAACTTTTACAGATTCACAATTGAGAGTATCCCGTCAGGCTGTATTATCACCTGGTTTGGCAACTGCACCACCCGCAACTGCAGGGCTCTCCAGGGGGTGGTGTGGTCTGCACAACGCATCACCGGGGGCAAACTACCTGTAGCACCCGATGTCACAGGAAGGCCAAAAGATCATCAAGGACCTCAACCACCCAAGCGACGGTCTGTTCACCCTGTTATCATCTAGAAGGTGAGGTCAATACAGGTACATCAAAGTTGGAAAACAGCTTCTATCAGACTGTTAACCTCTTCAGTCGACCCTCTACTTTTTTGAACATTTTGTTAAAAATCGCGCAACATTTCAGCGCCCTGCTACTCATGCCAGGAATATAGTACGTTCATATGGTTAGAATGTGTGGATAGGAAACCCTCGGACGTTTTTAAAACTGGTTAATTCACGACTGTGGCTATTACATAACGTGCGTTACATCGGAAAGCGCAGGAAAACCTGATCACAGAAAATGGAAATAAATATCCTTGCGCCACTTCCAGCAATTGTTAACAGTGAGCCGAATTAGATAAGCGCAAGCGTCCCAAGTAGAGGCAAGAGGTTAACCTCTACGGGAATGGTGTGTCCCCCCCTGCGGGACGGTTAAGCTAACGTAGGCTAATGTTGATTAGCATGAAATTTGTCTTGGCCTCTAAAATTCTCAAAAACTTTTACAGATTCACAATTGAGGGTATCCAGTCAGGCTGTATTATCACCTGAAATGGTCCACCCACTCAGACACTGTGGTGAGGAAGGCGCAACAGTGCCTCTTCAAGGTTGTAAGTAACAAAGATAATTCCCAAGACATAGACATATCTGATATGGACAGGAAACTTAAATTCTTGTTACTCTAACTGCACTGTCCAATTTACAGTAGCTATTACAGTGAAATAATACCATGCTATTGTTTGAGGAGAGTGCAGAATTATGAACTTGAAAATGTATTAATAAACCAATTAGGCACATTTGGGCAGTCTTGATGCAAAATTTTGAACAGATGTACAATGGCTCATTGGATCAGTCTAAAATTTTACACATACACTGCTGCCATATAGCGGCCAAAATCTAAATTGCACCTGGGCTGGAACAATATTATCTTTAACCAGATCTAATGTATTGTCCAACATTAATTTAGTTTGCTTTTAAAACTTCTTAAGGCTGAGATCCTGCTAACGGGATCGATATGACAACAGCCAGTGAAAGTGCAGGGCGCCAAATTCAAAACAGAAATCCCATAATTAAAATTCCTCAAACATACAAGTATTTCAAATAATTTTGAAGATAAACTTCTTGTTAATCCCACCACAGTGTCCGATTACAAATAGGCTTTACGGCGAAAGCACCACAAACGATTATGTTAGGTCAGAGCCAAGTCACAGAAAACCCAGCAATTTTTCCAGCCAAAGAGAGGAGTCACAAAAATCAGAAATAGAGATAGAATTCATCACTAACTGTCACGGTTTTCTAATGGTGAAGGAGAGTCGGACCAAACTGCAGCGTGTCGATTTCGATCCATGTTTAATAAAACAACGTAACACGAATCAAAACACAAACTCTACAAAACAATAAACGTAATGAAAACCGAAACAGCCTAAACTGGTGCAAACTAACACATAATCAGGACATCAAGACACTAAGGACAATCACCCACAATACAACCAAAGAATATGGCTGCCTAAATATGGTTCCCAATCAGAGACAACGATAAACACCTGCCTCTGATTGAGAACCACTTCAGACAGCCATAGACTTTCCTAGAACACCCCACTAAGCTACAATCCCACTAACATACACACCAAAACCCCAAGACAAAACACACCACAATACAAAAACTCCATGCCACACCCTGGCCTGACCCAATACATGAAGAAAAACACAAAATACTTAGACCAGGGCGTGACAGAACCCCCCCCTAAGGTGCGGACTCCCGAACGCACCTCAAATCAATAGGGAGGGTCCGGGTGGGCGTCTGTCCATGGTGGCGGCTCCGGCGTGAGACGTGGACCCCACTCAGTTAATGTCTTAGTCCCTCTTCCTCGCGTCCCTGGATAGTCCACCCTCGCCGCCGACCATGGCCTAGTAGTCCTCACCCAGAACCCCACTGGACTGAGGAGCAGATCGGGACTGAAGGACAGCTCGGGACTGAGGCAGCTCGGGACTGAGGGGAAGCTCGGGAGTGAGAGGAAGCTCGGGAGTGAGAGGAAGCTCGGGAGTGAGAGGAAGCTCGGGAGTGAGAGGAAGCTCGGGAGTGAGAGGAAGCTCAGGAGTGAGAGGAAGCTCAGGCAGGTAGATAGATCTACCAGATCCTGGCTGGCTGGTGGTCTCAGCAGATACTGGCCGACTGGCGGATCCTGGCCGACTGGCGGATCCTGGCCGACTGGCAGATCTGGCAGATCTGGAAGAGTCTGGTTGACTGGCAGATCTGGAAGAGTCTGGTTGACTGGCAGATCTGGAAGAGTCTGGTTGACTGGCAGATCTGGAAGAGTCTGGTTGACTGGCAGATCTGGAAGAGTCTGGTTGACTGGCAGATCTGGAAGAGTCTGGTTGACTGGCAGATCTGGAAGAGTCTGGCTGACTGGCAGATCTGGAAGAGTCTGGCTGACTGGCAGATCTGGAAGATCCTGGCTGACTGGCAGATCTGGAAGATCCTGGCTGACTGGTGCTACTGGGCAGACTGGCGGTGCTGGGCAGACTGGCGACGCTGGGCAGACTGGCGACGCTGGGCAGACTGGCGGTGCTGGGCAGACTGGTGGCGCTGGGCAGACTGGGCAGACTGGCGGCGCTGGGCAGACTGGCGGCGCTGGGCAGACTGGCGGCGCTGGGCAGACTGGGAGCACTGGCGGCGCTGGGCAGACTGGCGGCGCTGGGCAGACTGGCGGCGCTGGGCAGACTGGCGGCGCTGGGCAGACTGGGAGCACTGGCGGCGCTGGGCAGACTGGGACTCCGGCAGCGCAGGAGAAGAGAAAGGCTCCGACAGCGCTAAACAGGCGGGAGACTCCGGCAGCGCAAGAGAGGAGACAGGCTCTGGCTGCGCTGAACAGGCGGGAGGCTCCGGCAGCGCAGGAGAGGAGACAGGCTCTGGCTGCGCTGAACAGGCGAGGCGCACTGAAGGCCTGGTGCGTGGTGCTGGAACTGGTGGTACTGGATCGAGGACACGCACAGGAAGCCTGGTGCGGGGAGCTGCTACCGGAGGACTGGGGTGTGGAGGTGGTACTGGATAGACCGGACCGTGCAGGCGCACTGGAGCTCTTGAGCACCGAGCCTGCCCAACCTTACATGGCTCGATGCCCACTCTAGCCCGGCCGATCCGAGGAGCTGGAATATACCTCACCGGGCTATGCACCCGCACTGGGGACACCGTGCGCACCACTGCATAACACGGTGCCTGCCCGGTCTCTCTAGCCCCCCGGTAAGCACAGGGAGTTTGCGCAGGTCTCCTACCTGGCGTAGCCATTCTCCCTGTGAGCCCCCCCCCAATAATTTTTTGGGGCTGACTCCCGGGCTTCCATCCGCTCTGCCGTGCTAGCTCCTCATAATGCCGCCTCTCTGCTTTTGCTGCCTCCAGCTCGGCTTTGGGGCGACAATAATCTCCAGGCTGATCCCAGGGTCCTTTACCGTCCAGTTCCTCCTCCCATGTCCATTTCTCCAGGTGGTGCAACATCTCCCACTGTAGCTGCTGCTGCTCCTGCTGCTGCCTCTGTTGCCTCTTCTCCTGTTGCACCTTTGGGAGGCTACACTCCCCTTGTTTAGCCCAGGGTCCTCTCCCGTCGAGGATCTCCTCCCATGTCCAGAAATCCTTCTTACGCATCTCCTCTTTGGGCTGCTCCTGCCTGTTGACACATTGCTTGGTCCGTTGGTGGTGTGTGATTCTGTCACGGTTTTCTAATGGTGAAGGAGAGTCGGACCAAACTGCAGCGTGTCGATTTCGATCCATGTTTAATAAAACAACGTAACACGAATCAAAACACAAACTCTACAAAACAATAAACGTAATGAAAACCGAAACAGCCTAAACTGGTGCAAACTAACACATAATCAGGACATCAAGACACTAAGGACAATCACCCACAATACAACCAAAGAATATGGCTGCCTAAATATGGTTTCCAATCAGAGACAACTATAAACACCTGCCTCTGATTGAGAACCACTTCAGACAGCCATAGACTTTCCTAGAACACCCCACTAAGCTACAATCCCACTAACATACACACCAAAACCCCAAGACAAAACACACCACAATACAAAAACTCCATGCCACACCCTGGCCTGACCCAATACATGAAGAAAAACACAAAATACTTAGACCAGGGCGTGACACTAACCTTTGATGATCTTCATCAGATGACACTCATAGGACTTCATGTTACACAATACATGTATGTTTTGTTCGATAAAGTTCATATTTAAAAAAACATCTCTGTAAACATTGGCACGTTATGTTCAATAGTTCCAAAAACATCCAGTGATTTTTCAGAGCCACATCAATTTACAGAAATACTCATCATAAATGTTGATGAAAATTCAAGTGTTATACATGGAACTTTAGATACACTTCTCCTTAATGCAACCGCTGTGTCAGATTTCAAAAAAGCTTTGCGGAAAAAGCAAACCATGCAATAATCTGAGTACGGTGCTCAGAGCCCAAACAAGCCAAAAAGATATCTGCCATATTGTGCAGTCAACATAAGTCAGAAATAACATTATAAATATTCACTTACCTTTGATGATCTTCATCAGAATGCACTCCCAGGCATCCCAGCTCCACAATAAATGTTTGTTTTGTTCGATAATGTCCATCATTTATGTCCAAATAGCTCCTTTTGTTAGCACGTTTGGTAAACAAATCCAAATTCAAGAAATGCGTTCACTAGGAGCAGACGAAATGTCAATAAGTTCCGTTACAGTCTGTAGAAACATGTCAAACGAAGTATAGAATCAATCTTTAGGATGTTTTTAACATTGATCTTCAATAATGTTCCAACCGGAGAATTCCTTTGTCTGTAGAATTGCAATGGAACAGAGCTCGCCCTCACGTGAACGAGCATCACGAGCTCAAGGCATTCTGCCAGACTCATTCCCCTCTCATTCACCCCCACTTCACAGTAGAAGCATCAAACAAGGTTCTAAAGACTGTTGACATCTAGTGGAAGCCTTAGGAAGCGCCACATTACCAATATCCCACTGTATCTTCAATAGGGAACGAGTTGAAAAACAACCATCCTCAGATTTCCCACTTCCTGGTTGGATTTTTTTCTCAGGTTTTTGCCTGCCATGTGAGTTCTGTTATACTCACAGACATCATTCAAACAGTTTTAGAAAATTCAGAGTGTTTTCTATCTAAATATACTGATAATATGTATATATTAGCAACTGGGACTGAGTAGCAGGCAGTTTACTCTGGGCACCTCTGGGCACCTTATTCATCCAAGCTACTCAATACTGCCCCCAGCCATAAGAAGTTATATGGTATCAAGAATATGCATATCCTTGCTTCGGGTCTTGTGCTACAGGCAGTACATTTGTGTATGTCATTTCAGGCGACCATTTTTAAAAAAAAAAAAAAAAGGGTTGGATCCTTAGTTAGAAAATTGTTATTGAAATCAAAATACTACTCATTTTACAGTACACACTGTAAAGCTTCACATGACACCAACTTTACTTTATAGAACCTACAGATGAAACATTATGGACTATTGATGGAAAAGGTCACAAATATTCCAAAGGAAATTATTGATGTCTCAATTATGCTTTAACATAAAAATGTCAAGTATACGTCAACAATAGTTCCTCCAAAGGACCCTCCTATAGATTTAATTGAACTAAAATCCCCCAAATCCTGGTCTTGTTTTGCTCTAGTTTTGTAAGGAATAACCCAGTATTCTAATGATGCTCTGTCAGACAGTGTGGAATCACCCAGTAACCTAATGATGCTCTGTCTGATGATGAGGAATCACCCAGTAACCTAAGGATGCTCTGTCAAATGATGAGGAATCACCCAGTAACTGAATGATGCTCTGTCAGATGATGAGGAATCACCCAGTAACCTAAGGATGCTCTGTCAAATGATGAGGAATCACCCAGTAACCTAATGATGCTCTGTCAGATGGTGAGGAATCACCCAATAGCCTAACTATGCTCTGTCAAATGATGAGGAATCACCCAGTAACCTAATGATGCTCTGTCAGATGGTGAGGAATCACCCAATAGCCTAACTATGCTCTGTCAAATGATGAGGAATCACCCAGTAACCTAATGATGCTCTGTCAGATGGTGAGGAATCACCCAATAGCCTAACTATGCTCTGTCAAATGATGAGGAATCACCCAGTAACCTAATGATGCTCTGTCAGATGGTGAGGAATCACCCAATAGCCTAACTATGCTCTGTCAGATGGAGGAAAGGAACACTATAAATCAGTCAAAAAAACGTTACTGTCCGTAAAATGTTTTGTCACGAACATTCAAAACTACAATTCCATGATTAGTATTTTTTCGCTATTCAACAGTTGAATGGTTAAAATATACAGTGCCTTGCGAAAGTATTCGGCCCCCTTGAACTTTGCGACCTTTTGCCACATTTCAGGCTTCAAACATCAAGATATAAAACTTTATTTTTTTGTGAAGAATCAACAACAAGTGGGACACAATCATGAAGTGGAACGACATTTATTGGATATTTCAAACTTTTTTAACAAATCAAAAACTGAAAAATTGGGCGTGCAAAATTATTCAGCCCCCTTAAGTTAATACTTTGTAGCGCCACCTTTTGCTGCGATTACAGCTGTAAGTCGCTTGGGGTATGTCAGTTTTGCACATCGAGAGACTGAATTTTTTTCCCATTCCTCCTTGCAAAACAGCTCGAGCTCAGTGAGGTTGGATGGAGAGCATTTGTGAACAGCAGTTTTCAGTTCTTTCCACAGATTCTCGATTGGATTCAGGTCTGGACTTTGACTTGGCCATTCTAACCTGGATATGTTTATTTTTGAACCATTCCATTGTAGATTTTGCTTTATGTTTTGGATCATTGTCTTGTTGGAAGACAAATCTCCGTCCCAGTCTCAGGTCTTTTGCAGACTCCATCAGGTTTTCTTCCAGAATGGTCCTGTATTTGGCTCCATCCATCTTCCCATTAATTTTAACCATCTTCCCTGTCCCTGCTGAAGAAAAGCAGGCCCAAACCATGATGCTGCCACCACCATGTTTGACAGTGGGGATGGTGTGTTCAGGGTGATGAGCTGTGTTGCTTTTACGCCAAACATAACGTTTTGCATTGTTGCCAAAAAGTTCAATTTTGGTTTCATCTGACCAGAGCACCTTCTTCCACATGTTTGGTGTGTCTCCCAGGTGGCTTGTGGCAAACTTTAAACTACACTTTTTATGGATATCTTTAAGAAATGGCTTTCTTCTTGCCACTCTTCCATAAAGGCCAGATTTGTGCAATATACGACTGATTGTTGTCCTATGGACAGAGTCTCCCACCTCAGCTGTAGATCTCTGCAGTTCATCTAGAGTGATCATGGGCCTCTTGGCTGCATCTCTGATCAGTCTTCTCCTTGTATGAGCTGAAAGTTTAGAGGGACGGCCAGGTCTTGGTAGATTTGCAGTGGTCTGATACTCCTTCCATTTCAATATTATCGCTTGCACAGTGCTCCTTGGGATGTTTAAAGCTTGGGAAATGTTTTGTATCCAAATCCGGCTTTAAACTTCTTCACAACAGTATCTCGGACCTGCCTGGTGTGTTCCTTGTTCTTCATGATGCTCTCTGCGCTTTTAACGGACCTCTTAGACTATCACAGTGCAGGTGCATTTATACGGAGACTTGATTACACACAGATGGATTGTATTTATCATCATTAGTCATTTAGGTCAACATTGGATAATTCAGAGATCCTCACTGAACTTCTGGAGAGAGTTTGCTGCAATTTTGCACGCCCAATTTTTCAGTTTTTGATTTGTAATTTTTTTTTGAAATATCCAATAAATGTCGTTCCACTTCATGATTGTGTCTCACTTGTTGTTGATTCTTCACAAAAAAAATACAGTTTTATATCTTTATGTTTGAAGCCTGAAATGTGGCAAAAGGTCGCAAAGTTCAAGGGGGCCGAATACTTTCGCAAGGCACTGTATATATTTTTAAAATAAATATAAGTGAAGTCATCCCCCAAAATCACTAACAAGACAAACAAAAACCCCTCATCATCTCTGCCATTTGGTGGCTAAATTACCCTTGTGTGAGTTTACAGCCAATAAGACTGACAAGTCCTGCTGTGACTGTCCTAATATGGACACGATAACTGTGTTCTCCTTGTCCCCTGTCCTAATACTGGTAACTGTTACCTCAGCCATCCTCACTATAGTCAAATAAATGCATCTCAGCATGGGCTCTTTCCACAATGATGTTAAGAAGTAAGCATTTCACGGTGAGGTATACACCTGTTGTATTCGGTGTATGTGACAAATACAATGATAATTAGTCAAACTATTCCAAAAAGTAAGTCTAGAGGTGGTAAAACTTTAAGAATGTCAGTAAAATACTTGCCGTTTACCGCAATCGTTGATTGATTCATTTTTTTGTCATCCAGCTTGGCACATTAAAATAACAGGCTACACACTGAAACAATTACAGACATAATTTCTGCTCTTTAAACAGCTGAAGATGGGGGTGGAGGGATGGAGTGGTTGGATGAATCAGGAAATGCTGAGAGAAACTAGATCAGCCGTGTGTGACGGCCTCAGCGGTGTAATACCACTCACTGATGAGAGTGATCGAGGACCATTTCTCAGAATCTAAAATGGATCAGGGGCTCTAAGAGCGGCTTATTGTGTCATTGTTGGCTTTGGGTTCTGTTTTAATCTATGCAGCTGTTTTATCCCCTGTGACTGACAATGCTGTAGGCTTTCAACAGTCAGGAAACATGGCCATGTACACTGTATGTGGATTTTTAAGAAAAAACAGTCAAGCGTTTAATTGGTCAACCATCCAATTGCAGGAGCTATACCAATGGGGGAAAATGAATTGACTGAGTCTGATGATGACCTCAAACATCTGCTTCTGAAATGGGTCATCATTCTTTCCTGTCAATACTCCCTAGGACAACTACATGAGAAACACTACAGGTCTTATACATTTTTTTTTTTTTTATACAGCACTTGTGTCAACATGATGTAAATCACAGACAGAGAGCTGTGAAATATCCCGTTGGGCCTCCAAAAACAGGATCTGAGCCTGCCTACCCGTTGGGGCTCCAGAAACAGGATCTGAGCCTGCCTACCCGTTGGGGCTCCAGAAACAGGATCTGAGCCTGCCTACCCGTTGGGGCTCCAGAAACAGGATCTGAGCCTGCCTACCCGTTGGGGCTCCAAAAACAGGATCTGAGCCTGCCTACCCGTTGGGGCTCCAGAAACAGGATCTGAGCCTGCCTACCTGTTGGGCCTCCAGAAACAGGATCTGAGCCTGCCTACCCGTTGGGCCTCCAGAAACAGGATCTGAGCCTGCCTACCCGTTGGGGCTCCAGAAACAGGATCTGAGCCTGCCTACCCGTTGGGCCTCCAAAACAGGATCTGAGCCTGCCTACCCCTGCCTACCCGTTGGGGCTCCAAAAACAGGATCTGAGCCTGCCTACCCGTTGGGGCTCCAGAAACAGGATCTGAGCCTGCCTACCCGTTGGGGCTCCAGAAACAGGATCTGAGCCTGCCTAAAAAAACAGGATCTGAGCCTGCCTACCTGTTGGGCCTCCAGAAACAGGATCTGAGCCTGCCTACCGGTTGGGGCTCCAGAAACAGGATCTGAGCCTGCCTACCCGTTGGGGCTCAAAAAACAGGATCTGAGCCTGCCTACCTGTTGGGCCTCCAGAAACAGGATCTGAGCCTGCCTACCCGTTGGGGCTCCAAAAACAGGATCTGAGCCTGCCTACCCATTGGGGCTCCAAAAACAGGATCTGAGCCTGCCTACCCGTTGGGGCTCCAGAAACAGGATCTGAGCCTGCCTACCCGTTGGGGCTCCAGAAACAGGATCTGAGCCTGCCTACCTGTTGGGCCTCCAGAAACAGGATCTGAGCCTGCCTACCCGTTGGGGCTCCAAAAACAGGATCTGAGCCTGCCTACCTGTTGGGCCTCCAGAAACAGGATCTGAGCCTGCCTACCCGTTGGGGCTCCAGAAACAGGATCTGCGTCTCAAATGGCACCCTACTGCTGGTTACGTCTTAAAACGTCCAATCCACCTAACCTTGTCCCAAACAACAAACCAGGATGTAGCTGTAGTTTTATTTCTAAATTATCACTAACCTCGAGCCTCAGACATGCCCACACACTCAGCCCCTTATACCACCAGGATCTCAGCCCCTGATACCACCAGGATCTCTGTCTGCAGCCCCTGATACCACCAGGATCTCTGTCTGCAGCCCCTGATACCACCGGGATGTCAGCCCCTGATACCACCAGGATCTCTGTCTGCAGCCCCTGATACCACCAGGATCTCAGCCCCTGATACCACCAGGATATCAGCCCCTGATACCACCAGGATCTCAGCCCCTGATACCACCAGGATATCAGCCCCTGATACCACCAGGATCTCAGCCCCTGATACCACCAGGATCTCAGCCCCTGATACCACCAGGATATCGGCCCCTGATACCACCAGGATCCCAGCCCCTGATACCACCAGGATATTAGCCCCTGATACCACCAGGATCTCAGCCCCTGATACCACCAGGATCTCAGCCCTGATACCAACCAGGATCTCAGCCCTGATACCACCAGGATCTCTGTCTGCAGCCCCTGATACCACCAGGATCTCAGCCCCTCATACCACCAGGATCTCTGTCTGTGGGTTCTAGGGTCTCTGTCTGTGGCAGGCCAGGTTATCTGTCTGTGGGGGGCTGGGGTCTCTGTCTGTGGAGGGATGATACCACCAGGATCTCTGGCTGTGCCGGGCTGGGGTCTCTGTCTGTGGGGGGCCTTACACATTACACACTTATTTCTAAAGTTGCTCCCTAAATGAAAACCCTATCCCTATATAGTGTGCTAATTTTAAGGGGGTCATTAAAAAACGTACACTATTTAGGGAATAGAGTATGCACCATTTCTGCATTCCTTGTCTAAACATATGGAGTAAACAGTATTGCTTCACTCTTGTCTTTAGGGTAAGTGGATGAATCCTGGAGCTTGGGTTGGGCAGGGCAGCAGATAGCCTAACGATGGGAACCTAGTGAGTGAAGTTCCATCGACCTGAAGTAGGAGCGTAGTAGTTAACTGATTGTAGAAGACTTGGCAAAGACTCAACAGAGATCCAACCCCTAACTTTAAACTCAATGATGATATGTGTGATTGATGTGGCCCCTCCACTTGGCCCCCAAGAGGTCATCTGCTTCCCACTGTCTCGCATGTGAAGGAGTTTTACATCAATTGTCTCTAAACAAAGCATCTAGCCTTGTTTTGTTAATCTGACAAAAGCTGTTTGACTTCCAGCAGCATTTTAAAATGTGAAAAGGTGTATTGCATTTGTTGCTTAATGTATAACAGGGCCTTTGAATATCTTGACACACCAGTACACAGAATATACAGTGCTAAGTAAGTCGATTCATTCAGTTAATGCTGCTTTCGCCTCCATAAAGTTTCTATTTTTTCTGACAATTACTCACCTTCTCTGATTCCTATTCAGAGTTAGCTACCATCATATAATCTTGTTCAACATTGAAAACATCAAACCTCTAATCCTTTGTCAGTTCCCCAGGCTGCAGCTCTGGGCCACTTGGTTAGTTTTGTTCTGCTCCTCTGGTGCTTGAAGAGCCTCTGTAGTGTTGTGTTACAATACATGTCTTGTTTCTGTTAGGGGCCAGGAAACCGAGTCAGAGGCTGCTTTCCCAAAACCTTTCCTGTGTGAATTGGCCACTTGTTTCAGGTTTCTGGTTGCATCCCCCCCAGCCGCCAAACCAACCGGTCCCAAATAGGGACATTTTATGCAGGTGACCTTTAACCTTCACCACCGTGTCCAAAATGGCACTCCTATTCCCCATATAGCACACAATAATAACTATGTAGTGTACTGTCAATGGAAACACTGTGCATTTTGGGACGCACCTCATGTCTTGCTATTTACCTCTCAGAAAATAGTGGAATTATGACACTTAACACTGTCTGTCGCCTGCAGATGTCTAGGGTGGCTTGGCTGTGACTGGGAGCTATTGAGACCACAGCTCAATCGCTGGGCTGGCAGGCCCTTTCTCAGTAGTGGCAGACATTAAAACACATTCACATTTCATGAAAATGTAACAGAAAGCATGATTAATGAATCATGAATAATGATATTGTAATTCCCTTGCCGTTGCATTTGTGACTTTTTGTTTTGGTTACACTGGGATTGGAAATAATGTGTTTGTTTTTACGGTGTATCGACAGCCCTCAAAAGATTATAACTGGAGCATAGTGTATAACAGAGTATATAACTTGGCACCAGATTTGTTTGTGCTGTTTCAAATTACAATGACCATAAGAGTTGGGTATGTAGCACAAACAGATCTGGGACCAGGATAAGCACGGTACAGTGTGGATGAAGAGTCATGCTGTCCTGTCCTGCTGTCTCTGTTTCAATACAAAACTCAAAGATAGACAGCAAACTCTGCTGAGTGGAGGTACTGTGTTTAGACTAGACAGTAAGTTGACAGTGAAAACACATGAAACTAATGACATGGTGCAGTGTTGTTCTGCTCCTGGTAAATCATTTATATCTGCCCTGTACATTAAAGCTGCTTTGATATCAATTCTCCACACAGCAGTGAGGGCCATATGTGAAGCAAGGTCGCCATCTAGAGGTAAAACAGATGTGGTCTTGGAAAAGTTTAAATATGCCATAGAGCAGGGGTGTCAAACTCATTTCTCGTGGGCCACATACGGCTAGGGGATGTCAAGTGGAGGATTAAAATTATACCAGGATCTCTGGCTGCTCCACGAAATTGAAAATTTATGGAGTTGTGGGAACAGTAGAATTCCATCACACAACTTTTGTTTTGAAGCTGCTGACTAACATTAAAGTGCACATTTTTTAAATCACCACAGTAAGGATTCATCTTCACAGAGCTGTATTCTTTCAATGCAAACAGTATCTAAGGCAGCATTTTAAAGGTGTTAGTCTAGTCTGGACTTGTATTTGTTCCTGAAACTTGGCATCTTTTGGCCTGTACAAGTGCATCAACACCAGGTGTCATGTCCTGACTAGCTGTCACTTTCAGAATGTCATTTAAGTGCTTGTTTGTGAGCCTTGAACTGATTTTTGTTTTATTGATATTCATCACTGAGAAAATTTGTTCACAAAGGTAGGTTGTCCCAAACATGCACAAAATTTTAAAGCCAGGGCTGATAATTTGGGGTTGGTAGTAGATACTGATAAAATCTGTCCAGACCTACAGAGGCAAATTTGCCCCCAAATCTGCATCACACTGCAAATCAATTATCTCTAGCTGAATTTCTCTAAGATCAGAAGCTTTAACTGTGAAAGGTAAGCTGAAAAACTGAAAATTCTGTCTCAAGTTCACCAAATACCTGAAAACGTTTCTCAAACTCCCGTGTAGTCCTGCATTTTTGTCTTTGTACCGTTTCATGTCCGCATCAGGTCTGGTCACACACACATCTCTCAGACAGGGGAAATGAGCAGGGTTGCCATTTGCCAGTTGCATCTCCCACAAAGTCAGCTTCAACTTAAATGCATGTATGTTGTCAGAAAACTGTGTGACCACTTTTTTTCGGCCTTGCAACATTTTGTTCAGATTTGTTCAACATTCAGTAATATCAACCAAGAATGCAATCCTTTGCCATTCCTGAGATTGTAATTCCAACACCGGTTTTCCTTTTTTCCATGAACTGTCCGATTCTCGTGCTTAACCATCTCACTTCAGTGTGGTATGGCAGGCTGTCTAATGTTGCTGTCGCTGAGAAGTTTGTCAAACTGACGATGGTTCAGACCTCTGGACCGGATGAAATTTACAGTGCGAACAACCACCTCCATGACGTGGTCCATTTTCAGCGACTTGCAACACAATGCCTCCTGGTGCAAAATACAGTGAAATGTCCAGAAACGATCTCCTCCATTCAGGGCTTGTACTTTGTCTTTGAACTTTGTCGGTTGCTTTCTTTCCGACCATGGATGGCGCGCCGTCTGTAATAGGCTGACATTTTATGACCAGTCCACTCCAACTCTGTCAATGCAGCAACGACAGAGCCGAAAATGTCCTCGGCTGTTGTGGTGTCCATCATTGGCACCAATAAGAAACTCTTCAGTAACAGTCAATGTCTCATCAACTCTGAATAAATATGGCCAGTTGGGCCACGTCTGTGATGTCAGTGCCTCTCAGAAAATTGCCACGGAAAATGCAATAAATGACTTGACTGTCTGTTTCAATTGACTGTCTAAATCTGCCGATAGTTCGAAATCCTCTCTGCTATAGTATTCCTCGGGCTAATATTGGCAAAAGCCCTTTCTCAGTCGGGACATACAAGTTCAGCCGCCTTCATCATGCATCGTTTAACAAAGTCACCGTGAATACGGCTTCGATGCTAATGCTATTGCGCGTTGCAATTAGGTAGCTGGCTTTTTACCGCTTTGCTTCACTGACTTCTCGGCTCTGGATGAAAGTTGACTGCTGTTTCCTCAGACCCGCCAGCAATTCGAATCTTATCTCTTCTCAGTTGTCCTTGCAAGCCGTCATATTTTTCGCTGTGATGAGTCTCGTAGTGGCGTGAATATTATATTCCTTCAATACCGAAACTTGTTGCAACACACCAAGACGAAGGTTTTCCGTGTATCTCTGTAAATAAATAGGACGTGGTCCATTTTTCTTTGAAAATTCTACTGCTTATCTACTTTTCTCCGTTTGATAACGAAATTTTGGCTAATGAGGGTGTAGCGGTTTAGAGGTAGAGACCAAGGTATTAACAACGTCGAAAAGCAGCAGATGGCGCATTGATACCGTCTGCTGTTTTCAGTCTGTCTCAGTGGTGCATGCGGCTTGTCTTCTACTCTGATGGAAAGAGTGTTACATAATCCATGAATTGCAGCTTTAAAAATATTAATTCCATGTCTTTTATGCATTTTTTCCACTTTCAAATTATCCTGCGGGCCTGATCGCCTCCTTGGGGTAAAACAGATGTCCGGTCTTGGGCCGTATGTTTGAACCCCTGCCATAGAGAGAGAGAGAGAGAGAGAGAGAGAGAGAGAGAGAGAGAGAGAGAGAGAGACAGGACAAAATACAAACCCTCCAACCCAAAAATTCCAATTGGGTATACTTAAACTCTTTAACATCATCCTCAGCTCTGGTATCTTCTCCAATATTTGGAACCAAGGACTGATCACCCCAATTTGGAGACAAATTTGACCCCAATAACTATTGCGTCAACAGCAACTTTGGGAAAATATTCTGCATTATCATTAACAGCAGACTCATACATTTACTCAGCGAAAACAATGTATTGAGCAAATGTCAAATTGGCTTTTTACCAAATTACCGTACGACAGACAACGTATTCACCCTGCAGACCCTAAATGACAAACAAACAAAACAAAGGCAGTCTTCTCATGCTTTGTTGATTTCAAAAAATATTTTAACTAAATTTGACATGAGGGTCTGCTATACAAATGAATGGAAAGTGGTGTTGGGGGAAAAACATAAAACGTAATAAAATTCATGTACACAAACAACAAGCGTGTGGTTAAAATTGGCAAAGAAAAGACATTTCCTTCCACAGGGCCGGAAGGTGAGAAAAGGATGCAACTTAAGCCCCACCCTCTTCAACACATATATCAACCAATGGGCGAGGGCATTAGAACAGGCACCCAGCCTCACCCTACAAGAATCTGAAGTCAAATGTCTACTGTGTGCTGATGATCTGGTGCTTCTGTCCACCCCAGTCATAGACTGTTCTCTCTACTGCCGCATGGCAAGCTGTACCAGAGTGCCAAGTCTAGGAAAAAAAGGCTTCTCAAAAGTTTACCCCGAAGCCATAAGACTCCTGAACAGGTAACCAAATGGTTACCCGGACTATTTGCATTGTGTGCCACCCCAATCCCTCTTTTACGCTGCTGCTACTCTCTGTTTATCTTATTTGCATAGTCACTTTAACTATTCATTACTATACATATTACCTCAATTGGGCCCGACCAACCAGTGCTCCCGCACATTGGCTAACCGGGCTATCTGCATTGTGTCCCACCACCCGCCAACCCCTCTTTTTACGCTCCTGCTACTCTCTGTTCATCATATATGCATAGTCACTTTAAATATACCTACATGTACATACTACCTCAATAAGCCTGACTAACAGGTGTCTGTATATAGCCATGCTACTCTTTTTTCAAATGTCTTTTAACTGTTGTTTTATTTCTTTACTTACCTACACACACACATACACATACATTTTTTCACAACTTTGGTTAGAGCCTGTAAGTAAGCATTTCACTGTAAGGTCTACAGCTTTTGTATTCGGCGCAAGTGACAAATACACTTTGATTTGATTTGATGTGATTTGAAAGGAGACCCTACAGCAGCACCTAGATCTTCTACACAGATTCTGTTAGACCTGGACCCTGACATTAAATCTCAGTAAGACAAAAATAATGGTGATCCAAAAAAGGCCCAGTTGCCAGAACCACGAATACAAATTCCATCTAGACACCATTGTACTAGAGCACACAAAAAAGATACAGTCGGGAGAACAAGTATTTGATACACTGCCGATTTTGCAGGTTTTCCTACTTACAAAGCATGTAGAGGTCTGTAATTTTTATCATAGGTACACTTCAACTGTGAGAGACGAATCTAAAACAAAATCCAGAAAATCACATGATTTCACATTGTATGATTTTTAAGTAATTCACTTGCATTTTATTGCATGACATAAGTATTTGATAAATCAGAAAAGCAGAACTTAATATTTGGTACAGAAACCTTTGTTTGCAATTACAGAGATCATATATAAAATTGGCAGTGTATCAAATACTTGTTCTCCCCACTGTACATACCTCGGGATTAACATCAAAGCCACAGGTAACTTCCACAAAGCTGTGAAGTATCTGTGAGAAAAAGCAAAGGCCTTCTATGCCATCAAAAGGAACATTAAATTTGACATACCAATTAGGATCTGGCAAGAAATATTTGAATCAGTTAAAGAAACCATTGCACTTTATGGTTGTGAGCTCTGAGGTCCGTTAACCAACCAAGAATTCACAAAATGGGACAAACAACCAAAACTATCGTCCGTTTATAAAGTAAAACATCAAATAAGGCATGTGGGACAGAATTAGGATGATAAATTCTACAACCACCTAAAAGGAAGCGATTCCCAAACATTCCATAACAAAGCCTTCGCCTACAGAGAAATGAACATGGAGAAGAGCCCCCTAAGCAAGCTGGTCCTGGTGCTCTGTTCACAAACACCAACAGACCCCAAAGAGCCCCAGGAGAGCAACACAATTGAACCCAACCAATTCATGAGAAAACAACAACATAATTACTTGACACATTGGAAAGAATTTATAAAAGAAGAGCGCAAACTAGATGCTACAGTTGAAGTCGGAAGTTTACATACGCTCAGGTTGGAGACATTACAACTTGTTTTTCAACCACTCCACAAATGTTTCGTTAACTATAGTTTTGGCAAGTCCGTTATGACATCTACTTTCTGCATGACACAAGTAATTTGTCCAACAATTGTTTACAGGCAAATTATTTCACTTATGTGATCATAATTCCAGTGGGTCAGAAGTTTACATACATTAAGTTGACTGTGCCTTTAAACAGCTTGGAAAATTCCAGAAAATTATGGCATGGCTTTAGAAGCTTCTGATAGGCTAATTGACATCATTTGAGTCAATTGGAGGTGTACCTGTGGATGAATTTCAAGACCAACTTCAAACTCAGTGCCTTTTTGCTTGACATCATGGGAAAAGCAAAATAAATCAGCCAAGACCTCAGAAAAAAGACGCATTCTGTCTCCTAGAGATTAACATGCTTTGGTGCAAAAAGTGCAAATCAATCCCATAACAACAGCAAAGGACCTTGTGAATATGCTGGAGGAAACTGGTACGAAAGTATCTATATCTGTAGCGCGGTGCGTAATTGGTGGCAGAGAAGTCAGGCGCAGGTAAGCAGAACTGGGTAATAACCGGAGATTTATTAAGCAAAACCAACTGCATCCAGAACAAGATAAATAGGCACAAAAATAACCCATCGCGCGCTCATGGGGAACGTGCACAAGCACTACAATAAACAATCCCACACAAAGACATGGGGGGAACAGAGGGTTAAATACAAAACAAGTAAATGAGGGAATGGAAACCAGGTGTGTAGAAAACAGGACAAAACAAATGGAAAATGAAAGTGGATCAACGATGGCTGTGTCACATCCTGACCATAGAGAGTCCTTATTTTCTATGGTGGAGTAGGTCAGGGCGTGACTGAGGGGTTAGCCTAGTTTATTATTTCTATGTGGGTGTTCTAGTTTTCATGTTTCTATGTTGGTGATTTGTATTATTCCCAATTAGAGGGAGCTGGTAGTCGTTGTCTCTAATTGGGGATCATATTTAAGTAGTGTTTGTTCCCACCTGTGTTTGTGGGATATTGTATTTTAGAGTAGTTGTATGTCAGCACTCAATTGTCGGTTCGTTATTAGTTTATTGTTTTTGCTAAGTTTCACTAATAATTATGTGGCACTCAACATTCGCTGCGCCTTGGTCCGTTTCTACAAACGATCTTGACAGCTAGAAGATCAAATGATGCCAACCACTGCTGAGAATGCCGCCTGGTTCACCAACAAGGAGAGGACCTGACTGTCCAGTGGAAGTCGTGACAAATTCAAAGTAAAACGAGTCCTATATTGACATAAGCTGAAAGGCCACTCAGCAAGGAAGAAGTCATTGCTCCAAAACCGCCATAAAAAAACTTAGAATACACACTACAAATACGGTTTGCAACTGCACATGGGGACAATAGATCTTACTTTTTGGAGAAATGCCCTCTGGTCTGATGAGACAAATAGAACTGTTTGGCCATAATGACCATCGTTATGTTTGGAGGAAAAGGGGGAAGCTTGCAAGCCGAAAAACACCATTCCAACCGTGATGCACAGGGGTGACACCCTGCTTTTCAGAATGGGAGAGTGAGAGAGTTTAGACACCTACCAATTTGCTGTAAATCATTCTAGATAAGAGTGTCTGCTAAATGATTCAAATGTAAAAGTTATATAAATGATGATCACTGCAGACTGCTGCATGAATGTCAGTTGTGACACACCTGTACATGTAATTTAAGCTTTAAATTAAATAATGTGAAGAAAATAAAATCAACATTTGTCTGTTCATTTGGAATGCATTACGTTGTTGCTATTGGTCAATCATTAAAGGTATAATCACAAACTTCAGGTTCTGCTGTTTTTAAAGAGGTGACTTAATCTCTGCCTTACCATAGTGTTTCAGGAAGGGTTCAAATTCATTCTGGACTGTCTTTCTCTGCAACTGGAACACAGACCGCTGCCACATGGGCATAATACTGTGTACAAGTAGATAGGAACACAAGCACCAAAGGATATCACTATTTGATAGGTTACATTTACATGAGGTTACAAATAACATGGAACTTGGGCAGTGAACTGATTTGCACTTGAACACCGTGTCCACGCCACTACTCAGCCTCATGGCATACAACAATACACTTGACATAGCTGCTGAAATTATATTTACAGTCATTTCACATACTGTTATCAGACATCAAAATAGCATATATATACTGGCTGCACAATATTCCTCCTCTTACTATAAAACTATTTAATCACTGGCAAGTTCTCTAAAGTATTTATTGTAAAACTAAAATTACAATTTTCTATAAGATAAGTGATCAATGTAAATAAAAAACAGCTTGCTGTCAAATTGACAGGAAGCATTGCGAGCGATCAAGATGATTGCGACTCAGTGTGAGAGAGATGGCAGGAAGCCGCTCAGCTTGTCTTTGTTTGTTTTGGATTACCTTTAGTTGGGCCTTTTCTAGTGTGGTTTATGTACATATTTATTTAGTCACCATGAACATATGAACAACCTGCTTGGACTGGCTCACCATGGGAGTCACAACTGAGCTAGCCCTGGACCTAAGGTAAGGTGTCTCCTGGGTACATGCTCATTCAACACCTGGTCACATACGCATCCTTCTAACATTAATGCACACATTAAACCAGGTGGTCAAGAAAATATGTAGGGAATAGGGTGCATTTGGGATGCACACCCAGACTTTACACTATAGGCCTTGTTACTGTATTAATTGCTAGCAGCGGGTGCTCCAACGTTACAAAAACACTGTGGTTACTGTTACTGACCTATCCAGCAGCAGCAAACATTGTACATTCCACAGTAGACATTCCGCTCTTCCATCTGCATGGCTGCAAACCTAGGGCTGGGATCCACCGCTACCCATGGAGCTGCATGGAGTTGGCAGCTATTGGCTGAAAAAAGGAGCGGACTGGAAATGGTGAACTTTGAAAAGTGCACAAAGCTGAGACCAACCATTAGATTTGGGTCATTTTAGGCAAACATTGAAAAAAAAATGGATCCTTAATCAAACGTGACATTCTTATCTTAACCATTCAGTAACACAGGTAACCACTGACCACTGCCTTTACAGGTTGACCTATGCCTATACTGATATTAATTCCTGATGGCAAGAAAAACACACAAAAACATTTCCAACAGCAACACTCACAGAGCTTTGGATCATGGCATGTCTCCTGGCCTCCATCTATGGAGTCGATGTCAGCAGGCGTGTAAAGTACTGGGGTATCTGTACTTTACTATTTATATTTTTGACAATTTTTAGTTCACTACATTCCTAAAGAAAATAATGTACTTTTTACTCCATACATTTTCCCTGACACCCAACTGTACTCGTTACGTTTTGAATGCTTAGAAGGAAAATGGTCTAATTCACACACTTATCAAGAGAACATCCCTGGTCATCTCTACTGCCTCTGATCTGGTGGACTCACTAAACACAAACGCTTCATTTGTAAATGATGTGCCCTGGCTATCCATAGATTTAAATATATATATATATATATATTGTGTCGTTTGGTTTGCTTATAACATAAGCAATTTGAAATGATTTATACTTTTACTTTTTATACTTAAATATATTTTTGCAGTTACATTTACATTTATGTATATTTAAAACCAAATACTTCAAGACTTTTCCTCAAGTAATATTTACTGCTTATATTTACTTTTACTCAAGTATGACATTTAGGTACTTTTTTCACCACTAGATGTCAGTCTCATTGTGCATGTTGACAAGCCTCAAAGAAGCACCTGGCCTGGATGAAAAGGTCCAGGTCCGGATGATCCTCCTGAGAGTTGAAAGAGTAGGTTGATTCTGGAATAGAGGTGTCAACCTCAGGATCATCATTCTCCAGCACTGAAGATAAACTATAATAAACTCTAAAACAACATCAGTTTTTAAAATAACAATTCCATAACCTTTTATAGTTTTGCATGGAATATAATTGTACGGTGTGGGGGGGGGGGGGTGCTCTAGATGGCACGGTAAAATTAACTTGAAAATGGAGACTGAAGTACTATTACTATTAGCATGGTAAAATCTAACATAGTGGATGCATGCACACATCAAACTGCAAAACTGCTCATTTACATTTCCCTTTGACCTTCAAGCTCTATATATTACGGGGAACATCTGTCTTTTCAAGTTACCAAGGATGTGAAGAGGCTCTGCATTGCAATAGACAAAGAATTCCTAAAAGATAGTTGTATTTGTGGCCAGTGGTGGCTGCGACTGAACAGTCCCAAGTGTCAACCATCTCCATCGCAAGTTTGGTGTCAAGTGGTCATATCTTATGGAACACTTGGTTTCTGTCATGACCTGGTATAGGTGACATCTTTCCAAATGTCTCTTGCAGTACTTTTTGGATAGTTTCGAGAATCTCGACACTATGGAACCGCACAGAATGCCAGTGGGGATAAAGTTGTTTCCGACTGGCTCCACTGCAACCTGTCTGGAACTTCAGTGTGTCTCTGTTGCTTGGTTGTTTCCATGAGACACAAGCGACAGCTTCAGAGGTAAAATGTTGCCTACTTGACTGCTGAAAAGGAAACGCGAAAACAGAGATTATTAATTTGTTAATCATGCTACAGCAGTTTTGTTTCAAGATAGAAAAAACTGTGCGCCGCCCGGGAATCGAACCCGGGTCGAAAGAATGGGAATCTTCCATGATACCATTACACCAGCGGCGCAGTTAAGAATGAGATATATTTTAGCTAATATAAAGAAAGTATAAATCAGTTTAGACATTGTATGCATATTTTAGAACGTATGAATAATACTCTGGTCATTAAAGCATCATCGATAATTTAAAAAATGTATAATAATTGTAAAAAGTCCACATTTAGAATCAATCGTTTGCAAGGTTTTCACTTCCGGTTCATGAAAAGGGCAACAACCATAATCCGAACATTGTTACAAGCTACCAAAGAACTTTTACCACAAAAGTCAAATCAGTTTTCCAAAAGTAACAAACACACTAGTACCTTAACGATAACTAAGATTATTACCAAGTAATTAGATACAGGTTTCAGGTGGATTCATTTGTACAGGTTTGTCCTAACATCATTGTAAACACAATATTATGATAAAAATGCTAGCTAGCAATGTGGAATTAGCATTAACTGGCTAGCTAGAAAATGCTAATTACACACTTGCTAGCTAGCATGTTTTTCTGTGGCTAGCTAGCTAACAACATTGTGTATTATGACCTTCGGATATGTTTTGTTTTCGTTTGTAGCTAATGTTCATTGCACAGTTAAATTCATTCGTCAAATTAGTATAGAATCAGGACAAAATGGCTGTTGCCATAGTTTAACACACAGGGTGACGGTTTTGTCCGAATACATGGCTGTTGTGTTGTGCTTGCTGACACTGTCATTTTGCTACCCTACTAACCGACTACAGATCCTGCAGTCATGTCTGAAGAAGTGATCATCGTGGAGTGGGCAGAGACTGGTGCATCAGAAGAGGGATGTCAAGCCCAACTCATTACAGACAACGCCTCTGCAGGTGCGGTACTCTGGCTACAGTAGCCTAATTCAATCAGAGTTTCATATTCTGTTTGACATGTACTCCTATGTCAGGAATGTTTGTCATGTACTCCTGTTTCTCACTGGATCTGTGTTGTCACAGTGTTGCCCGACAGCCTGGTCCAGAATATATTGGTGAACACTGTGGTACAAGGCCAAGAGGAGGATCATGAACTACTAGATGACAACAGCAATGACCTCTGTGAGTGACAACAGATTCTGTGTACTCTGACTATCTTGAATTCAGAGGCTGTCAATGGTTTTTCCATGCATCTTTCAAATCATAGGTGCTTAGATCTACGGTTAGTAAGTGTAAGGCCTTGTTATGTCCAGTTTAGTTTACCACATGATTGTGTGATCTTACTGGAGTGGGAGAGTCCAGCATGAAGGACAGACTTCCTTGGATATCACACTGGTCTATCACTTTGTATTTTTATTTTTTACAGATTGTGAGGAGTGTCATTCCTCCTACAAAGACCAGTGTGATATCCAAGGTAGTCTGTCCTTCATGCTGGACTCTCCCACTCCAGTGGGCTTACCCCAGAGGGCCCTCCTCACCCTACCCCACGGGCTGGTGGTGGGCAGGTCCAGTATCCCTGGGGCAGGCCTGGGGGTTCTAAACCAAGGAGCAATTGTGGCCCCAGGAATGCACTTTGGCCCCTGTGAGGGGGAGGTGACTACCAGGGACAGAGCAGTAACAAGTGACTACTCCTGGGAGGTGAGTACTGTTGGATGCTTTTTTCAAATTGTATTTATTTAACCTTTATTTAACCAGGCAAGTCAGTTAAGAACAAATTCTTATTTACAATGGCGGCCCACCAAAAGGCAAAAGGCCTCCTGTGGGGACAAGGGCTGGAATTAAAAATAAAATACAAATATAGGACAAAACACACATCCAGGACAAGAGAGACACCATAACACTACATGAAGGGTTGAGTCGTGCTTAAGAACAACCCTTAGCCGTGTATATAGGCCAAATACCACACCCCCCTCTGGCCTTATTGCTTAAGTATATTGAGTGAGTTAACTTCAACTGTGCCTCCAAATCTTTTTGAAAATCGGAGCATATGTGCCTGCAATTCTACCTCACAAACATTGTAATTGCGGCAGCTTCACCCGGGACATCCATCATCTCTCTGCCACAGCACTGTGAACCACAGCAGATTGAAGCTTGTGATTGGTTTAGTAAGGGACCAGAACCAAGGCGATTGGATGCGTTTGTAAAGAAACGCCCCTTATGATTAGAGTGGACTGCAGACTGGACAGCCACGTTTATTCTACTCGCTGATCAAAGTCTATAAACTCAATTGTCAAATGAGCATTACGGCAACTTTAGTGCTGTTTTGTAAACATAAATGTCAAGAAATACATTTGGTTCACACCTGTCCCAGAATGCTCCCTTATGACAGCATGTGATAATAGGCTGTAGCATACTAGTACTGATTTTAATATAGGGTTGGGTGGTATTCAAGGGATCCTGAGTGGCGCAGCAATCTAAAGCACTGCAACGCAGTGCTAGAGGCGTCACTACAGACCCGGGTTCAATATTTGTTCTTAACTGACTTGCCTAGTTACATAAAGGTTAAAAAAATTAAATAAATCCAGATTTTCATATCGTCATACTGTCCTTGTCTCATGCAGTGATTTATGGTATGAGGCCAAAAAAAGGGATATTGGGCATCTATTACCAGAATGCTACAAAATGTATCACAAGTAACAGCACATTTCCATGGAGGCTGCTAGCTAAATATGCTAAAGAACGAAAATGAAAATAAACTAATTGCAAAGACAGGCAATCCAGCTACTGAATGTCATTTTTGGTGAGTCTGGACATGCAAGCAAAATGTGAATAAGACACACTGTGCAAATGAACAAAGTTTTGATGCATGCTGGTCTGAAGGAAGAACAGTACTGGCTCTGGAGCAGCATATGTACAAGCTGTGTCTGTGTGTAGTCTAGAGTTGCTAGGGCAACTGGCCTGCCTGCTCTGCTCGGAGAAGATGGGGGAGGAGCAGACCAGCCAAGAACTGAGAGGAGAAGATGGGGGAGGAGCAAACAGGGCGAGAACTTAAGAGGAGAAAAGAAATGCTAGAAAATCAAAAGATAACTCATCCAAAGGGTTTGACTTCTCAAACATGGCAGATAGATAACACAATATGATGCCCCATCACCTTATTAATTCAGCCACTTACTTAGATAACTAGCCAGTTAAACTTAGGGGTTGCGTTAATGCACAATTATACATTTTTTACGGAGGACAAAGATTCAATGCATAACAAATATCTTGCTGTGTTTTGTAAACGCAGATGCAAAATACTTCTATTGTAATTTCTCCTCAGCATCAGATTAATTTTGTGCTTAAGGTGCACCTCTCCACTCAGATGAGAGTTCATGACCATGCTCTGACTGATGTATATCTACTTTTCTCCCGTGCTTTTCTCAGTCTAGCCAGCTTACATTTCTCTGATAAAATGCAAGATGAACTTTTAAGAAAAACATTAGAAAATGTAGCTTACTACTTTTTTTTTTCTATGATAAACATTAGAAATATAATGGCCATGCATCGTTTTTGTCCCAAAAAAGACCTTGCTTTTTAATTGTATGCTCACTTAGTGTGTATGTAGGGAATGCGGTGCCATTTGGGACACAACACTGTACTGTAGTTTGTGTAAAACCTAACCCATGTCATTCTGGAGCATTGTCTCTATGCTCTGTCTATATGTGCATGGTCAGTTGAAATTATGAGAGGCAGGGTAGCCTAGTGGTTAGAGCGTTGGACAAGGAACTGAAAGGTTCCAAGTTCAAATCCCTGAGCGGATAAGGTGCAAATTTGTCATTCTGCCCCTGAACAGGCAGTTAACCCACTGTTCCTAGGCCGTCATTGAAAATAAGAATTTGTTCTTAATTGACTTGCGTAGTAAAATAAAAAAATGTGTCCATATTCTTATAAAGCGCTTGTCTATTTTCAGGTTTGGAACAGTAAGGGTGAATCTGAGTACATTGATTCTGCAAGAGACACTCATTCCAACTGGATGAGGTAACTTGTGTTGTAGAACGTACCTTATTTTACACTGCGTCTGTCTGTTATGGAGTGCTTAGTCCCAGTGCACTCTCTCTCTTTTAGGTACGTTAACTGTGCTCGTAATGAAGAGGAGGGTAATCTCATAGCACTCCAGTACAGGGGGATTGTTTTCTTCCACTGCTGCCGCTCCATCCTCCCAGGAGATGAGCTCCTGTTTTGGCCTGGGGGGCGATTCATCGACAGGTTTAGGGACCCCTCTGACCAAATCTGGCTGCGAAAGATCACCCCTTCAGGTACTTATCATCCCGTCTCTTTTCACAACCTTGCTCTGGCATTAGGCATCTAGAAGGTTCTGTGAGGGTGTATAAGAGATAACAATAATAATAATACATTTCTCCAAAAAGTTGAAAGAACGTCACTAGTTTAATAAGACCTAACCTTTTCTTCTTCTTTCTCTCCGTTTTAGAGGTTAATACAGATTTATCGTCTCAGGTTTTCCCCTGCTGTCAGTGCCAGCTTTCTTTCACCACTGAGACCTACATCCAAAGACATAAAGAGCAATTCCACCCTCTGGACCTATCACCTGCATCTGCACTGAGTGAGCTTGAAAATCACCTTTCTAAAAGTAACATGAACCCAGACCCTATATTGTCCTCTGTCCGTAAGTTGAGCTACCGGTGCCCTCAGCATCCTAAGAGCTTTAAGAAGAAGGGCCACGTCCAGAGAACCATGCGAGCTGTCCACTCCAACGTCAGACCCTACTGCTGCCCCCTGTGCAGGAAGTGTTTCGCTCAGGGGTACGACCTGGCAAGTCACCAGCTACGAGTTCACGGAAGGAAGAAAAAGACTGGAGTGGTAGAGGTCAGAGGTGAGAGTTCGCTCCCGCCTCCTGACAGCGCCTGGGAACCCGAGCCTCCGTCCAATGATCAACCTACAGCGACCCAGACAGGGAGAGCTTCCTCACAGAGACTGAGGGACCTCAGGGTAAAGTCCACCAGGAACTCTAAAGCCAAAACTAAGGCAAACACACCAAAACAAGGAGAAACCAGTACCAAGAAGAGGTTCCATTCAGATCCCAATCCAGATGCTCTGGACATGGAGGAGGAGAGGATAGAGGCTGTAGGAGAGGCACAGTACAGCTGCAGTGATTGTCAGAGAACCTTCGGCAACCCAGAGTCCCTTAAAGCCCATCAGTGCATCCGGGTCGTGGTGGGGCCCCCGCTGTACTCTTGTTCTACATGCAGGGTTACCTTCAAACGGTACACCACCCTGAAGAAGCACAAGGTCAACAAGCACCCGAAGGAAAATATGCTTTATTGCTGCACCCACTGTGGGAGGTTCTTCAGTCAGGCTGCCGGTCTACAGCACCACCTGGATGCAGAAGTATGTAAGGACATACAGCTGAGCTCTAAAGCTGTTCCTTGCTCCTACTGCCAGTTCTCCTTCACCGAGGAGAGGTACCTCCGGAAGCACGTTAAGAGACACCACCCTGATGAGCATGTCTCTCAGGCCACAGGCCTGGGCTCAGGGCTAATTCAGTCGGAGCAGAAGGCAGGAGAAGTCCACCTGTGCTTGCAGTGTGGACAGAGCTACGAGCACGTTCAAAGCTTCAAAGCTCACCGGTGTTTCCAGTCAGACGCAGCCAAACTGCACTTGTGCAATGACTGTGGGAAAAGTTTCTCTTGTTTCTACAGCCTTAAGCAGCATCAGCGGATTCACACGGGAGAGAAGCCATACCGCTGCTCTTACTGTGAGAAGTGTTTTAGCCACTCTGGACATCTGAATGTACACGTGAGGATACACACAGGGGAGAAATCTTTCCTGTGTACTGAGTGTGGAGAGAGTTTCCGTCAGTCTGGGGATCTGAAGCGCCATGAGAGAAAACACACTGGGGTGAAACCATGTACCTGCCCTGAATGTGGGAAAAGCTTCAGTCGACCTCAGAGTCTGAAAGCTCACCTGATGCTGCACAACGGAGAGAGACAGTACAAGTGTGATCAGTGTGGGAAAAGCTTTTCACGAAATTATCACCTGACGAGACACCATGAAAAGACACACTCATAATTTGGTTGTATCACAGATACACTATTGACTATTGTTTCTTTGAAAGCACTTGGTTAAGTTGATACATACCCATTGCAACATTCACGGCTGAGAATACCAGTACATTCTACAACAATTCATGTAAAATAATGTGATTTTTGTTCATACTTTGGTTTTCTAAGAAAAGAATGGGTTAAAGGCACTACAACCCTGCCTCCCTACAAGCTATGGGTATTGATCATGTTCCGGCCTCAATTAGCTATGTTTAGACTGTTGTGGTCCATTTTTGCTGTGTTCTAGTGTACTATAAAATAGATGGCTCTCCCATTCTTAATACCTAGCCCAGTCATATTCAAGGTTAGAACTACCTTTCTAGGGGTTCTGATAATTCTAGCCTTGAGATGCATTTTTAATAGCATATCTACAGTATTTCACTTTTTAATGTGTATAGTATTGTTTACTAGGGATGTCCAATGAATTATGTTACCACTCCCTCTTCAAATCAGGGCTGATTGGAAAAAGCTGTTGAAAAGAGGACATTGTATTGTCATATCTTTGTACTCCCTGACGAAGGCCACTCAGCCGAAAGGCGTCACTTTTTAAACTGTTTCCATTGAACATGTCATACAAAAAGGCTTTTTAATGAATTATATGAGGAGTGCCTTGGTCTTCCTTTCTTTTTGATGACCAATGGGTTTATTATTCATAATATGCCATTTCCAATTTCGAGTAGAATATATCTCTATTGTCCCTGGAGTATAATTCAGCTTGTGATCTGAAGATGAGGGAAATGTCAAATGGAAGAAGTTATTCAAAAATAACTGACTTCAGTATCACAGTTCACCATTTATTGCACAAAACAATGCAAAGCATGTGCCCTGTCCAAGCCTAAAATCTGATGAAAACACTCATGAGATACAGTATGTGTTCATATAACATTATCTAACACTGTCTTCATAAAATCCCCCAGGTCTAGCCTCTCTGAAATTCATTCCTCCTTTCCATTCCTCCTTTAAATAAATAAAGGTCAAATTAAAATAAAAAAATAATCAACACTTGTTTCTTTGCATTGCTTTTCTCCAATACCTCACATATGATGTTTACGGGGAGGAATGTTTCATCACCTTCAAAGTCCATGGTTGTTTTCACGATGGACAAGTTCAGTTATGCCTAGTCCCTCTGTTTCAGTCCATCAGTCACCAGTTCTTGTGTCTGCCATTCAGTCGGTGTTGATCACATCTTTGATAACATTCACAATCAAATTTAAAAAACGCTAAGATTCCAATCATGTCATGTCCCTTTGTGGTACAGCACATATGGAGGATTCTCTCCTTTTTATAAGGAGTTATGGAGTTGAGTTAGTTAAATAAGGTGTTATTACTGAAGGTTTAGTATACACTTACTGAATCCCATCAGTAGCCATTACTGGGTAGCGGAGTTGACTAACAATACACATACTGTATGGCTGTGGCAGCAGTTGACTGCTTGAAGTGTCAAACTCCTGCAAAAGTTGGATTCCTGATGTAATTGTAGGAGATGGCCCACCTCTTCTTGCCCCTTTCACTCCAGTGAAGCACCAAACGTTCAATCAAGCTACACTACCGTTCAAAACATTTGGGGTCACTTAGAAATGTCCTTGTTTTTGAAAGAAAAGCTAAATGTTTTGACCATTAAAATAAACATCAAATTGATCAGAAATACAGTGTAGACATTGTTAATGTTGTAGCTGGAAACGGCAGATGTTTTTATGGAATACTTACATAGGCGTACAGAGGCCCATTATCAGCAACCATCACTCCTGTGTTCCAATGGCACGTTGTGTTTGCTAGGCAGAGTTGCAAAGAAAAATCCATATCTCAGACTGGCCAATAAAAATAAAAGATTAAGATGGGCAAAAGAACACAGACACTGGACAGAGGAACTCTGCCTAGAAGGCCAGCATCCCGGAGTCGCCTCTTCACTGTTGACGTTGAGACTGGTGTTTTGTGGGTACTATTTAATGAAGCTGCCAGTTGAGGACTTGTGAGGCGTCTGTTTCTCAAACTTGACACTAATGTACTTGTCCTCTTGCTCAGCTGTGCACCGGGGCCTCCCACTCCTCTTTCTATTCTGGTTAGAGACCGTTAGTGCTGTTCTGTAAAGGGAGTAGTAATCAGTGTTGTACGAGATATTCCGTTTCTTGGCAATTTCTCGCATGGAATAGCCTTCATTTCTCAAAACAAGAATAGACTGACGAGTTTCAGAAGAAAGTTCTTTGTTTCTGGCCATTTTGAGCCTCTAATCGAACCCACAAATGCTGATGCTCCAGATACTCAACTATTCTAAAGAAGGCAAGTTTATTGCTTCTTTAATCAGAACAACAGTTTTCAGCTGTGCTAACATAATTGCAAAAGCGTTTTCTAATGATCAATTAGCCTTTTAAAATGATAAACCTGTATTAGCGAACACATTGTGCCATTGGAACACAGGAGTGATGGTTGCTGATAATGGGCCTCTGTACCCATATGCAGATATTCCATAAAAAAATCTGCCATTTCCAGCTACAATAGTAATTTACAGCATTAACAATGTCTACACTGTATTTCTGATCAATTTGATGTTATTTTAATGGACAAAAAATGTGCTTTTCTTTCAAAAACAAGGACATTTTTAAGTGACCCCAAACTTTTGAACGGTAGTGTATATCTTCTCCAGTGTGGACATTTGACTAGTTACACATCTTCCTCAGTCACAGAAGCACAAACTGTTGACTCCATTATGTCATACTGTATATGTTAAATGTTATACATATATTAATAAAAATACAACGCAAACTTTTGTTTTATAAACCACATACAGTATTACAGCTGTACAATGACAACCCAGAAAATGAAACGGCACTTACAAAATAGGCAAATAAAATAAAAGAAATTTGATTTGTTTGTTTTGGCAATTGAAATCAAAAGCCCGGTCTTCTAATTCACCCAAAAACACAATTTGTGATCAAATTGTAAAATACTGAACATTAGGAATGAAAAATTAGGAACAGCAACAATTAGAGCTCCATGGACGTTCTTGTCAGTATTTTGGAATATTAAGAAAATGGTTGATTAAACTGTTTGTCAAACCAGTAGTTATTGGCAATATTACCAGCTGGGAAATCTAAAAACAAAACGGGATTGAAAGAGTTGTTACATAAAGAGACTACATAAAGAAATACTAGGCCTGAGGGTACCTGTATTCCACCGCAAACCAGGCTAAAGTTTGAGACAAGAAATACCCTGGGTCCACTGCAAGTACAATAACACTGTCCTCTATTCACTTCTGGCAATCCTTGAAGAGACTCTCTTAGAAAACAAGGCTTTTATAAAGGTTCAGATTTCAGTTCCTCAACCCTGCATTCCAGATCTGCTACCTGCAAACAAACACAGAAAGTTATGGTTACGTTTGTGTATTATAGATGATGTACTACTAGAAACTTTAAATTGTTACCATAATACATTCAATCAAGTTTCTCAATCACAAAGTTGTCTGCAACTGCCAACGTTCTGTGTAATCAATAGTCTCCCTGATGGCTGCACACGATGACTTTTATAATATGATAATATATGCCATTTAACAAACAGTTTTATCCAAACTGACTTACAGTCATGCGTGCATTTATTTATCATATTGGTGACCGCAGCGGAAATCAAACCCAGGAACCACACATCCAACCATCAGTCTCCACTATTACCTGTTCATGGAGCTGTCCTGACTCCTCCCTCAGTGATGCCTCGGCCCCGTCCTGAAGACAGCGCTGAGTCTCCTTCTTCAGGTACTCAATCTCCCTGGAGAAGAGCCATCACAGAGACACCAATCTAAAACCACTTGTATTTCCACTGTAATGAATGAGCTCTGAGAAAAGCCTTGGGGCTGAAACATTGGAAACATTCCCGCAGACTGAACAAGTTCTACTTTCTTTTCTATGAATCACTGTAATTAACATAATTGTATATTGACCTGTTATGTACAACCTTACCACACTCTCAATGCATTGTGTGTGTGTGTCCCGGCCTTACTTCTGCTGGTACTCCTTGATGAGGCGCTTGGCCTTGCTGTACTTGCGCTCCAGAGCCTGGTACTGGGCCTGGGTCTCCTTCAGGTGCTCGTCCACAGCCTGACACAGACTCTGGGCCTCCATCCAGTAACCCTCCAGCTTCTCCATGCGCTCCTTGTTCTCCTGCAGGGTCTGCTCCAGCTGGGTCTTGTCCACACGCCAGCGCTGCTTGTCCTGTTTTGCATGGTTCAGCTGGGAGTGTGGAGAAGCACACACATGCACATGTACACAGACAGGCAGGGGATGAAAACTGTAAAGTCCACTGTATATCAACTTGCCATATTTACAATGAAACATAAGTACATAATAAGAATGACATAATATAACAACCTTTCTTTTCAGCTGTTGGATCTCTGCCTGTGTTACAGCATGCTTTATGTGAAGCTGAGGAGAGAGAAAGAGAGAGAGAGAGAGAGAGAGAGGGAGAGAGAGAGACAGGGAGAGACAGAGAGAGAGAAAGAGAGAGAGAGAGAGAGAGAAAGAGAGAGAGACAGGGAGAGAGAGAGAGACCGGGAGAGAGAGAGACCGGGAGAGAGAGAGAGACCGGGAGAGAGAGAGACCGGGAGAGAGAGAGACCAGGGGAGAGAAAGAGAGAGGTGGAGAGAGAGTGAGTGAGTGAGTAAGTAGTGCGCTACATAAGGAATAGAGTGACGCAGGCCTTTGTCTTTAACTTTGTCTTCTCTCACTTCCTGGTACTTATGGGCCAGCTTCTCAGGGTCGGTCTCCAGTGGAGAGATGTCCTCGTTCTCAGCCAGGTCAAACACCTCGATGGCAGAGGGATGTGTGGGGCTGACCTCCTCCTCATCATCCTCCTCCTCGTCAGTACCATATTCACCACCCTGGGGGAAGAACGGACAGGTGAGCCTGAAGTCTCGATTGGGTCTGGGGTTTTCCACAATGCCTCCAGGTCTTAACTGAGACGGCCAAAGTGTCTGCATATTTGAAAAGGTTCAATATAGTTCCATCTGTCCATCCATCCCACAGCATTTTTATAATTGCCTGTGACTGCTGCCTCTACAAGAGCTTCATGGTTGTTTCTCTATTGGTACGGAGACTGGCCACTAGATGGCATATAACACCAGCAGGTCCCTAGATAGGGGGTGAGAACACACCAGAACTAAACCTCAGCCATTATGCTATCATTCTGCATGTCATTGTAATAAGATGGAGAATATAAGAATGTCCTGCATCCTCATAGGATTTTGATTGCATAGAGGTCATCCTCGTTGTGGTAGGTGATGACATTTACATTTGAGTCATTTAGCAGACACTCTTATCCAGAGAAACTTACAGTTAGTGATTCACCTTAAGATAGCTAGGTGAGACATCAACATTCCACAATTGGGGTACCAGGACAGAGAACAGCTTGACTTTAGGGGGAACCTGGTTCCACCATTGTGGTACCAGGACAGAGAACAGCTTGACTTTAGGGGGAACCTGGTTCCACCATTGTGGTACCAGGACAGAGAACAGCTTGACTTTAGGGGGAACCTGGTTCCACCATTGGGGTACCAGGACAGAGAACAGCTTGACTTTAGGGGGAACCTGTTTCCACCATTGGGGTACCAGGACAGAGAACAGCTTGACTTTAGGGGGAACCTGGTTCCACCATTGGGGTACCAGGACAGAGAAGAGCTTGGACTGTGCTGATGACCTGAATCAATTGTGGGTTGGAAGTCCTATAAAATGTCTACCCCAACAACCCAGAGAGGAAGTGGCCAGAACATCATAAACAGATTAAAAAAGGAGTCCTAGGGGGACATCATTTAATTGATTTTATTTGGCCTAGGCTCTCTGAACTGACCTGTTGGCGTGCATCACAAAGGGCACCCTATTGTCTATATAGTGTACTACTTTTGACTAGTCCATAGGAAGAATAGTATATTTTGGGAAGCAGACTTGTGTTTATACTGTCTGCAGGCTACACTGAACAGTAACAGTGTACCTATGGACACACGCCCATTCATTTCACTCAATACAGGCACCGGCTTTGGGTCCATTCTGACAAAGATGCGATTGGCACACATATCTTAATCCTAAAGCTGAGGGGAAAAGAGAACACACAAAGGCAACGATTGACCTAAAAAGCTTCATAGTCATTTGAAAAATTCAAATAGTGATCAGGCTTCTATTTCTGTCTCTAAACTGGCTGTGTTCAGGCTCATGTTATTTTGGGCACACAGTAGCAAAACCTTTTTCAACATAAAGACAACATATGTTTTCTTATTGGACTAGTCTTTCTGTCCATCTGTACTGTACCTACCTATGCTGGATGTAGACTGGTTTGAGACTTACCTCTTGGTCCTCCATGTACTGGCTGTAGCGTTGTTCCATCACCTCTCTCTGCCAGCGCTCCTGTTCCAGGGTCTGTTGGATCAGCTGGGCAACCTCACTCTGTTCGCCCGGCTTCTCTCGACCAATCAGAAACCTGCATAACATTACACAGCTTTTGAAAATGTCTTCATATGTGGACTGCAATAAGAGGAACCTCTATGATATGGTTCCTTAGCAAGAGGTGAAATAATTATATAGCCTGTTTCAACATATAGATTCTTTTGACTCAACATATGTTCTGTTTTTCAGGGTAATACCCTCCTCAGCTATGTAAAAAGAATCTGAGCAGTGCAGTTCAGAATGACAGACTTACAGGTCAGTTATCAAGACCACCATAACAGACTTACAATTCCCTCTGCTAACTATCATGTAATTAAATGCTAAACAACACAGTTCCCATCCTCAGCCATCCATCCATTCCTCTGGCTGACATTTTAATGAATAGGACTGACCGCCTGCCTCAGCCCTTCCTTCCACGTCTACCCTGTTCTATAATTCATGAGCAATCTCTGAAGAGGACTCTGATCTTCGACAAGTCACACAACAAACAATTACACACGCACACAAGAACACACACACACACAGGAACACACACACACACAGGAACACACACACACAGGCACACAGGAACACACACACACACACACACAGGAACACACACACACCAACAATTACCCCCATAGCTCCACTGACTACTAGTTCCTGAATAATGAATGAATGAGCCTATAGGACGACAAAGGTTTGTTGGGGATTGGGGAACTCTGGTGCCCCATTCAGTCAGCCACAAATAGACCCCTCTGGCATTTCGGAATGATAATTGTGTTGATGCCTGCTGTGAGGATGATGGTGATGTTTTTATGCTCTGCTATGGTCCAAATGTAGAGTTTCAGCTTTGTCTGTGGTTCTGTTGCTATATATATGAAGGGAAGTGTTGGCTCTTCATCATACTATCATCATGGCCCTATTTGGCTAATGATGAACACTCTGTGCGACCTGATCTATGCAGTATGTATGTGGGAGGATGTGATAACTGACTGACTATGGGTACTAGACTATGGGTACTAGATCGGTTGCTAGATCGAATGCCCGAGCTGACAAGGTAAAAATATGTTGTTCTGTCCCTGAACAAGGCAGTTAACCCACTGTTAACTGCCATCATTGTAAATAAAAATGTGTTCTTAACTGACTTGCCTAGTTAAATAAAGGTAAAAAAAAATGTTATTCTGAACTGCAGATTCTTACATAGCTGAAAAACATCTCTCTCAGAGCATATAATGAGTCATTTTGACAGTGTCTCTAGAGTCTAAAGCTGCTGCAAACTAAGAAGAACATGTCTCCAGAAAACCTTACTGGTGTCTGACATCACGTTGTACAACACAAAGAAGAGATCAGACTTGATGGGCCCAACTTCATACAGAGCCAAGCAATTTAACCTGCCTGTCTGTATTCAAGTGTCTGAGAGTGACGTCCATCAAAGCAACTCTATTCTTTCTCAGTGGCTCATTGTTTTAAAATTGCTTTAAAAAGGTGCAGTAGTTGGGCCCTGGTCAAAAGTAGTGCACTATAAAGGGAATAGGCTCATTTGGGATGAATCCCCAAAACCGTATCCTCACTTGACGGTGCCTGTGGTGTTCCTGAGGACAGAGGCAGCGAAGGTCTGGGTAACCCCCACCAGACTGGTCCCATCCACCTCCACTATCAGGTCATTCACCTGGATCCTGGGTGGAGAAACACAAAGCAGCACAACAGCCTCAGTCAGGACTTGTATAACATGCTTACTTTTTCAGCCATCTTTCATTCAACTTTTATTATATACAGGTTTGTCTCATTGAGATAGAAATCTATCTTGCAAGCGAGACATGCTCACACAAGGAACCATATCAAATCAGCTAGCTAGACCAAGATGTGAATACTACTACTAGATACACTAGTATGGCTCATCTCACATGCTTGATTGCTTCTTACATTATTAAATCATCATTAATCATTAAATTCAAGGACTAGCATTTCGCACAATTACAAATTGGTTTAGACATGACAATTCTGCTGGCTGAGAAAATAGATGAATATTATGGCCCCCATTTCCCTGGAAGAAGTGGTATTCATTTATCTCTTAAACCAGGGTTTACCAATCTTGCCTACATTGGCTCACCTGATTCAATTAGTCAAGTGGGTGGGAGGGGGACTGATAAGCAACCTCAGTTGCTGGGCGGGATGGGAAGGGGTGGGAGGTATGCTTTCTTCGGGTCAGGGAGGTGGGGTAGGGTAGATGAAGATGTGGGAGGAGGGGGGCTTGGCGGTGTGGGAAGGGCTGGGAAACATGGTTTCCAGTGGGTAGGGAGGATGCAGGCGTGTGGATGGGGACTGAGGGGGTTGAGGGAATGGGTTGGGGAGGGGGACTGAGGGTGTTGAAGAAATGAGTTGGGGAGGGAGACTGAGGGGTTGAAGAAATGGGTTGGGGAGGGGGAGTGAGGGTGTTGAAGAAATGGGATGGGGAGGGGGACTGAGGGTGTTGAAGAAATGGGTTGGGGAGGGGGACTGAGGGGTTGAGGGAATGGGTTGGGGAGGGGACTGAGGGGGTTGAGGGAATGGGTTGGGGAGGGGGACTGAGGGGGTTGAAGAAATGGGTTGGGGAGGGGGACTGAGGGTGTTGAAGAAATGGGTTGGGGAGGGGGACTGAGGCCGTTGAGGGAATGGGTTGGGGAGGGGGACTGAGGGGTTGAGGGAATGGGTTGGGGAGGGGGACTGAGGGGGTTGAGGGAATGGGTTGGGGAGGGGGACTGAGGGGGTTGAGGGAATGGGTTGGGGAAGGGGACTGAGGGGTTGAGGGAATGGGTTGGGGAGGGGGTCTGAGGGGTTGAAGAAATGGGTTGGGGAGGGGGACTGAGGGTGTTGAAGAAATGAGTTGGGGAGGGGGACTGAGGGTGTTGAAGAAATGAGTTGGGGAGGGAGACTGAGGGGGTTGAAGAAATGGGTTGGGGAGGGGGACTGAGGGGTTGAGGGAATGGGTTGGGGAGGGGGACTGAGGGTGTTGAAGAAATGGGTTGGGGAGGGGGACTGGGGGTGTTGAAGAAATGGGTTGGGGAGGGGACTGAGGGGGTTGAGGGAATGGGTTGGGGAGGGGGACTGAGGGGTTGAGGGAATGGGTTGGTGAGGGGGACTGAGGGTGTTGAGGGAATGGGTTGGTGAGGGGGAATGGGGGTGTTGAGGGAATGGGTTGGGAAGGGGGACTGAGGGTGTTGAAGAAATGGGTTGGGGAGGGGGACTGAGGGTGTTGAAGAAATGGGTTGGGGAGGGGGACTGGGGGTGTTGAAGAAATGGGTTGGGGAGGGGGACTGAGGGTGTTGAAGAAATGAGTTGGGGAGGGGGACTGAGGGTGTTGAAGAAATGGGTTGGGGAGGGGGACTGAGGGTGTTGAGGGAATGGGTTGGTGAGGGGGACTGAGGGTGTTGAAGAAATGGGTTGGGGAGGGGGACTGAGGGGTTGAGGGAATGGGTTGGGGAGGGGGACTGAGGGTGTTGAGGGAATGGGTTGGGGAGGGGGACTGAGGGGTTGAGGGAATGGGTTGGGGAGGGGGACTGAGGGGGTTGAAGAAATGGGTTGGGGAGGGGACTGAGGGGTTGAGGGAATGGGTTGGGGAGGGGGACTGAGGGGTTGAGGGAATGGGTTGGTGAGGGGGACTGAGGGGGTTGAAGAAATGGGTTGGTGAGGGGGACTGACGGTGTTGAAGAAATGAGTTGGGGAGGGAGACTGAGGGGGTTGAAGAAATGGGTTGGGGAGGGGGACTGAGGGGTTGAGGGAATGGGTTGGGGAGGGGGACTGAGGGGGTTGAGGGAATGGGTTGGGGAGGGGGACTGAGGAGGTTGAGGGAATGGGTTGGGGAGGGGGACTGAGGGGGTTGAAGAAATGGGTTGGTGAGGGGGACTGACGGTGTTGAAGAAATGAGTTGGGGAGGGAGACTGAGGGGGTTGAAGAAATGGGTTGGGGAGGGGGACTGAGGGGGTTGAGGGAATGGGTTGGGGAGGGGACTGAGGGGGTTGAGGGAATGGGTTGGGGAGGGGACTGAGGAGGTTGAGGGAATGGGTTGGGAAGGGGACTGAGGTGTTGAGGGAATGGGTTGGGGAGGGGGACTGAGGGTGTTGAGGGAATGGGTTGGTGAGGGGGACTGAGGGTGTTGAAGAAATGGGTTGGGGAGGGGGACTGAGGGGGTTGAGGGAATGGGTTGGGGAGGGGGAATGAGGGGTTGAGGGAATGGGTTGGGGAGGGGGACTGAGGGGTTGAGGGAATGGGTTGGGGAGGGGGGGACTGAGGGGTTGAAGAAATGGGTTGGGGAGGGGGACTGAGGGGGTTGAGGGAATGGGTTGGGGAGGGGGACAGAGGGGTTGAGGGAATGGGTTGGGGAGGGGACTGAGGGGTTGAAGAAATGGGTTGGTGAGGGGGACTGACGGTGTTGAAGAAATGAGTTGGGGAGGGAGACTGAGGGGGTTGAAGAAATGGGTTGGGGAGGGGGACTGAGGGGGTTGAGGGAATGGGTTGGGGAGGGGGACTGAGGGTGTTGAAGAAATGGGTTGGGGAGGGGGACTGGGGGTGTTGAAGAAATGGGTTGGGGAGGGGGACTGAGGGGGTTGAGGGAATGGGTTGGGGAGGGGGACTGAGGGGGTTGAAGAAATGGGTTGGGGAGGGGACTGAGGGGGTTGAGGGAATGGGTTGGGGAGGGGGACTGAGGGGTTGAGGGAATGGGTTGGTGAGGGGGACTGAGGGGTTGAAGAAATGGGTTGGTGAGGGGGGACTGACGGTGTTGAAGAAATGAGTTGGGGAGGGAGACTGAGGGGGTTGAAGAAATGGGTTGGGGAGGGGGACTGAGGGGGTTGAGGGAATGGGTTGGGGAGGGGGACTGAGGGGTTGAGGGAATGGGTTGGGGAGGGGGACTGAGGGGGTTGAGGGAATGGGTTGGGGAGGGGGACTGAGGGTGTTGAAGAAATGGGTTGGGGAGGGGGACTGGGGGTGTTGAAGAAATGGGTTGGGGAGGGGGACTGAGGGGGTTGAGGGAATGGGTTGGGGAGGGGGACTGAGGGGGTTGAAGAAATGGGTTGGGGAGGGGGACTGAGGGGGTTGAGGGAATGGGTTGGGGAGGGGGACAGAGGGGTTGAGGGAATGGGTTGGTGAGGGGGACTGAGGGGGTTGAAGAAATGGGTTGGTGAGGGGGACTGACGGTGTTGAAGAAATGAGTTGGGGAGGGAGACTGAGGGGGTTGAAGAAATGGGTTGGGGAGGGGGACTGAGGGGTTGAGGGAATGGGTTGGGGAGGGGGACTGAGGGGGTTGAAGAAATGGGTTGGTGAGGGGGACTGACGGTGTTGAAGAAATGAGTTGGGGAGGGGACTGAGGGGTTGAAGAAATGGGTTGGGGAGGGGGACTGAGGGGGTTGAGGGAATGGGTTGGGGAGGGGGACTGAGGGGGTTGAGGGAATGGGTTGGGGAGGGGGACTGAGGAGGTTGAGGGAATGGGTTGGGAAGGGGGACTGAAGGTGTTGAGGGAATGGGTTGGGGAGGGGGACTGAGGGTGTTGAGGGAATGGGTTGGTGAGGGGGACTGAGGGTGTTGAAGAAATGGGTTGGGGAGGGGACTGAGGGGGTTGAGGGAATGGGTTGGGGAGGGGGAATGAGGCCGTTGAGGGAATGGGTTGGGGAGGGGGACTGAGGGGTTGAGGGAATGGGTTGGGGAGGGGGACTGAGGGGGTTGAAGAAATGGGTTGGGGAGGGGGACTGAGGGGGTTGAGGGAATGGGTTGGGGAGGGGGACAGAGGGGTTGAGGGAATGGGTTGGGGAGGGGGACTGAGGGGGTTGAAGAAATGGGTTGGTGAGGGGGACTGACGGTGTTGAAGAAATGAGTTGGGGAGGGAGACTGAGGGGGTTGAAGAAATGGGTTGGGGAGGGGACTGAGGGTGTTGAAGAAATGGGTTGGGGAGGGGGACTGGGGGTGTTGAAGAAATGGGTTGGGGAGGGGGACTGAGGGGGTTGAGGGAATGGGTTGGGGAGGGGGACTGAGGGGTTGAGGGAATGGGTTGGGGAGGGGGACTGAGGGTGTTGAGGGAATGGGTTGGGGAGGGGGACTGGGGGTGTTGAGGGAATGGGTTGGGGGGGGGGGACTGGGGGTGTTGAGGGAATGGTTGGGGAGGGGGACTGAGGGGGTTGAGGGAATGGGTTGGGGAGGGGGACTGAGGGGGTTGAAGAAATGGGTTGGGGAGGGGACTGAGGGTGTTGAAGAAATGGGTTGGGGAGGGGGACTGAGGGGGTTGAGGGAATGGGTTGGGGAGGGGGACTGAGGGGGTTGAAGAAATGGGCTGGGGAGGGGGACTGAGGGTGTTGAAGAAATGGGTTGGGGAGGGGGACTGAGGGGGTTGAGGGAATGGGTTGGGGAGGGGGACTGAGGGGTTGAGGGAATGGGTTGGGGAGGGGGACTGAGGGGTTGAGGGAATGGGTTGGGGAGGGGGACTGAGGGGGTTGAAGAAATGGGCTGGGGAGGGGGACTGAGGGTGTTGAAGAAATGGGTTGGGGAGGGGGACTGAGGGGGTTGATGGAATGGGTTGGGGAGGGGGACTGGGGGTTGAGGGAATGGGTTGGGGAGGGGGATTGAGGGGGTTGAAGAAATGGGCTGGGGAGGGGGACTCAGGGAGTTGAAGAAATGGGTTGGGGAGGGGGACTGGGGGGTTGAGGGAATGGGTTGGGGAGGGGGACTGAGGGGTTGAGGGAATGGGTTGGGGAGGGGGATTGAGGGGGTTGAAGAAATGGGTTGGGGAGGGGGACTGAGGGTGTTGAAGAAATGGGTTGGGGAGGGGGACTGAGGGGTTGAGGGAATGGGTTGGGGAGGGGGACTGAGGGGGTTGAAGAAATGGGTTGGGGAGGGGGACTGAGGGGGTTGAGGGAATGGGTTGGGGAGGGGGACTGAGGGGTTGAGGGAATGGGTTGGGGAGGGGGACTGAGGGTGTTGAGGGAATGGGTTGGTGAGGGGGACTGAGGGGTTGAGGGAATGGGTTGGGGAGGGGACTGAGGGGGTTGAAGAAATGGGTTGGGGAGGGGGACTGAGGGGGTTGAGGGAATGGGTTGGGGAGGGGGACTGAGGGTGTTGAAGAAATGGGTTGGGGAGGGGGACTGAGGGTGTTGAAGAAATGGGTTGGGGAGGGGGACTGAGAGTGTTGAAGAAATGGGTTGGGGAGGGGGACTGAGGGGGTTGAGGGAATGGGTTGGGGAGGGGGACTGAGGAGGTTGAGGGAATGGGTTGGGGAGGGGGACTGAGGGTGTTGAGGGAATGGGTTGGTGAGGGGGACTGGGGGTGTTGAGGGAATGGGTTGGGGAGGGGGACAGAGGGGTTGAGGGAATGGGTTGGGGAGGGGGACTGAGGGGGTTGAAGAAATGGGTTGGTGAGGGGGACTGAGGGTGTTGAAGAAATTAGTTGGGGAGGGGGACTGAGGGTGTTGAAGAAATGAATTGGGGAGGGAGACTGAGGGTGTTGAAGAAATGGGTTGGGGAGGGGGACTGAGGGGGTTGAGGGAATGGGTTGGGGAGGGGGACTGAGGGGGTTGAGGGAATGGGTTGGGGAGGGGGACTGAGGAGGTTGAGGGAATGGGTTGGGGAGGGGGACTGAGGGTGTTGAAGAAATGGGTTGGGGAGGGGGACTGAGGGGTTGAGGGAATGGGTTGGGGAGGGGGACTGAGGGGGTTGAAGAAATGGGTTGGGGAGGGGGACTGAGGGGGTTGAGGGAATGGGTTGGGGAGGGGGACTGAGGGGTTGAGGGAATGGGTTGGGGAGGGGGACTGAGGGGGTTGAAGAAATGGGTTGGTGAGGGGGACTGAGGGTGTTGAAGAAATGAATTGGGGAGGGAGACTGAGGGGGTTGAAGAAATGGGTTGGGGAGGGGGACTGAGGGGGTTGAGGGAATTTACATTTACATTTAAGTCATTTAGCAGACGCTCTTATCCAGAGCGACTTACAAATTGGTGCTTTCACCTTATGACATCCAGTGGAACAGCCACTTTACAATAGTGCATCTAAGTCTTTTAAGGGGGTGAGAAGGATGACTTTATCCTATCCTAGGTATTCCTTAAAGAGGTGGGGTTTCAGGTGTCTCCGGAAGGTGGTGATTGACTCCGCTGTCCTGGCGTCGTGAGGAGTTTGTTCCACCATTGGGGGCCAGAGCAGCGAACAGTTTTGACTGGGCTGAGCGGGAACTGTACTTCCTCAGTGGTAGGGAGGCGAGCAGGCCAGAGGTGGATGAACGCAGTGCCCTTGTTTGGGTGTAGGGCCTGATCAGAGCCTGGAGGTACTGAGGTGCCGTTCCCCTCACAGCTCCGTAGGCAAGCACCATTGTCTTGTAGCGGATGCGAGCTTCAACTGGAAGCCAGTGGAGAGAGCGGAGGAGCGGGGTGACGTGAGAGAACTTGGGAAGGTTGAACACCAGACGGGCTGCGGCGTTCTGGATGAGTTGTAGGGGTTTAATGGCACAGGCAGGGAGCCCAGCCAACAGCGAGTTGCAGTAATCCAGACGGGAGATGACAAGTGCCTGGATTAGGACCTGCGCCGCTTCATGTGTGAGGCAGGGTCGTACTCTGCGGATGTTGGAGAGCATGAACCTACAGGAACGGGCCACCGCCTTGATGTTAGTTGAGAACGACAGGGTGTTGTCCAGGATCAGGGAGGGGGACTGAGGGTGTTGAAGAAATGGGTTGGGGAGGGGGACTGAGGGTGTTGAAGAAATGGGTTGGGGAGGGGGACTGGGGGTGTTGAAGAAATGGGTTGGGGAGGGGGACTGAGGGGGTTGAGGGAATGGGTTGGGGAGGGGACTGAGGGGGTTGAGGGAATGGGTTGGGGAGGGGGACTGAGGAGGTTGAAGAAATGGGTTGGGGAGGGGGACTGAGGAGGTTGAGGGAATGGGTTGGGGAGGGGGACTGAGGGTGTTGAGGGAATGGGTTGGTGAGGGGGACTGAGGGGTTGAGGGAATGGGTTGGGGAGGGGGACTGAGGGGGTTGAAGAAATAGGTTGGGGAGGGGGACTGTTGAGGGTGTTGAAGAAATGGGTTGGGGAGGGGACTGAGAGGTTGAAGAAATGGGTTGGGGAGGGGGACTGAGGGGGTTGAGGGAATGGGTTGGGGAGGGGGACTGAGGGGGTTGAGGGAATGGGTTGGGGAGGGGGACTGAGGAGGTTGAGGGAATGGGTTGGGGAGGGGGACTGAGGGTGTTGAGGGAATGGGTTGGTGAGGGGGACCGAGGGTGTTGAGGGTGTTGAGGGAATGGGTTGGGGAGGGGGACTGAGGGGTTGAGGAAATGGGTTGGGGAGGGGGACTGAGGGTGTTGAGGGAATGGGTTGGGGAGGGGGACTGAGGGTGTTGAGGGAATGGGTTGGGGAGGGGAAGACATTATTTTCTTTATCTGTGTATGCATTATTTTTGTGTTTTTTTATTTTGTGGTAGCCCACAGGTACAAGAAATAGTTTGTGAATATATGAAATGCAAATATGGTAACTGCATTTGAATATCACTGAATTAAAATGACTTTGAATGTTAAACATGTACCTGTAACCCCCTTTTGAATAAATGACGAACTAAATTAAAAGTTGGTCACAAAAAAAGATGATTAAATCATGCAGAACTTGTTCAGGTAAATCTGCCAGGAGTATAGAAGAAAAAGCTGTAGATGGAGGCCACCATTTTGTGACATACCTGCCGTCCCTGTGCGCTGCTCCTTTATCGGTGACCGTCTTGACAAAGATGCCCAGTTTCTCCAGGCCCATGTCTGCCCCCGCCCCCATCCCAATGATACTGATACCAAGCCCATCACCATCTGAAGACACAGTGGATATAGGAGAAATACTGTGAGAAGAAAATACAATCATAGTTATCTTAATCCATGATGAAAATGAAATGCCGTTTTGTTTCATAATAGCTTTTCAAATCAATGTTTTCCTGTTACAGTCATTTTACCCTATGTTAACATCCTGTCAATGTGAAGATGGAGTGATTGAGAATTCCCATTTAGGAGGAGCGATAACTTGTGGGCAGATGGAGTGATTGAGAATTCCCTCTTGGGAGGAGGGATAACTGGAGGGAAGATGGAGTGATTGAGAATTCCCTCTTGGAAGGAGGGATAACTTGTGGGCAGATGGAGTGATTGAGAATTGCCCACTTGGAAGGAGGGATAACTGGAGGGAAGATGGAGTGATTGAGAATTCCGTCTTGGAGGAGGGATAACTGGAGGGAAGATGGAGGGATTGAGAATTCCCTCTTGGAAGGAGGGATAACTTGTGGGCAGATGGAGTGATAGAGAATTCCCCACTTGGAAGGAGGGATAACTGGAGGGAAGATGGAGTGATTGAGAATTCCCTCTTGGAGGAGGGATAACTGGAGGGAAGATGGAGTGATTGAGAATTCCCCACTTGGAAGGAGGGATAACTGGAGGAAAGATGGAGTGATTGAGAATTCCCCACTTGGAAGGAGGGATAACTGGAGGGAAGATGGAGTGATTGAGAATTCCCCACTTGGAAGGAGGGATAACTGGAGGGAAGATGGAGTGATTGAGAATTCCCCACTTGGAAGGAGGTATAACTGGAGGGAAGATGGGAGTGATTGAGAATCCCCCACTTGGAAGGAGGGATAACTGGAGGGAAGATGGAGTGATAGAGAATTCCCCACTTGGAAGGAGGGATAACTGGAGGGCAAATGGAGGGATGATGGAGAAATGATGGATGCGTGCTAATGGGAAATGATTGTATGATTTGTATCTCCATTCTCTTGAGATACTCTTCTTTAGAGTACTGTGAATTATAAGTATGGTGAAGAGGAGTTTTCTTAAATGGGCAATCTGGGAATGATCTTTGTTGTTCGAATCCCAGATTGCCACATTAAGGTTATGGGGATAACTGAATCCCATATTGCCATATTAAGGTTATGGGGATAACTGAATCCCAGATTGCCACATTAAGGTTATGGGGATAACTGAATCCCATATTGCCATATTAAGGTTATGGGGATAACTGAATCCCAGATTAACACATTAAGGTTATGGGGATAACTGAATCCCAGATTGCCACATTAAGGTTATGGGGATAACTGAATCCCAGATGCCACATTGAGGTTATGGGGGTAATTTGGCTTAGGTGTACCTTTCTCCAGCGCAACGGGGAACAGATCGAGCCTCTCAACCCTCTTCTCCAGCTCGTACTCAGCAGATGCAGCCATGGGGTCCACGTCCTCGTTCCGACGGTCATAGTCCTCGTTGGGGTAGGTGGCAAACACCTGAGAGATGGACCGGTCACAATGAAGTTTATTACAAAACAGTTTATTCAGACTGATTTTACTTAGGCTAGGTGTCTGATTGATTGACTGATTGAGAAGTAGTTGCATGTTTATAATTCAGGATGTCTCTGTCCATGTGGGAAGAAGGCCATAGATCCAATATGTTCAGATGGGTAGGTGGAGTTGGGACAGAGGTGACAACATAGTGTTGTCTTTAGTGCATTACAGTGACACGTCATTTACCTCTAATAATGAATACAAACCATTTCCATCACCAAATTTGCCTCAGTCAGAGCTTGCTTTAACTACCAAAGTGCAACCATATTTCAGTAACAGGCCTCAAATCAACCCCCGTATAAAACAAAGCACCTCTCATATAATAGATAGTGGCCCATTTCAGAGCAGAGATTCCCACATTGGCCCAGCTCCAACAGCATAGGTCCATCCCAAATGACACACTATTCCCTACATAGTGCACTGCTTTTGACCAGAGCCCTATGGGTGGTACACTTTATAGGGAATGCGGTGCTATTTGGGACGTGGACCATGACAGTTTACATAAGCACCTTCAGCATGCTAATGCAGGCCTGGCCACTGCAGCTGCTACACACACACAAGGAGAGATGGAGCTGCCAACATGGCTTAACTGTAAAAGCCTCCTCACCTTCTCAACCACAGCCACTCTCCTCTTTGGTCTTCCAGGGAGGGTTAGTAATCCCTCTTCCTCCATGTTAAACTGTCTTTACGTTAATATCCCTCTTCCTCCATGTTAACCTGTCTTTATGTTAATATCCCTCTTCCTCCATGTTAAACTGTCTTTACGTTAGTATCCCTCTTCCTCCATGTTAAACTGTCTTTACGTTAGTATCCCTAATTCGCTCTGGATAAGAGCGTCTGCTAAATGACTTAAATGTAAATGTAAATCCCTCTTCCTCCATGTTAAACTGTCTTTATGATAATATCCCTCTTCCTACATGTTAAACTGTCTTTACCTTAGTATCCCTCTTCCTCTATGTTAAACTGTCTTTATGTTAATATCCCTCTTCCTCCATGTTAAACTGTCTTTACATTAGTATCCCTCTTCCTCCATGTTAAACTGTCTTTATGATAATATCCGTCTTCCTCCATGTTAAACTGTCTTTACGTTAATATCCCTCTTCCTCCATGTTAAACTGTCTTTACGTTAGTATCCCTCTTCCTCTATGTTAAACTGTCTTTATGTTAATATCCCTCTTCCTCCATGTTAAACTGTCTTTATGTTAATATCCCTCTTCCTCCATGTTAAACTGTCTTTACGTTAATATCCATCTTCCTCCATGTGAAACTGTCTTTATGTTAATATCCCTCTTCCTCCATGTTAAACTGTCTTTATGTTAATATCCCTCTTCCTCCATGTGAAACTGTCTTTATGTTAATATCCCTCTTCCTCCATGTTAAACTGTCTTTATGATAATATCCCTCTTCCTCCATGTTAAACTGTCTTCATGTTAATATCCCTCTTCCTCCATGTTAAACTGTCTTTATGATAATATCCCTCTTCCTCCATGTTAAACAGTCTTTACGTTAATATCCCTCTTCCTCCATGTTAAACTGTCTTTACATTAATATCCCTCTTCCTCCATGTTAAACTGTATTTATGATAATATCCCTCTTCCTCCATGTTAAACTGTCTTTACGTTAATATCCCTCTTCCTCCATGTTAAACTGTCTTTACATTAATATCCCTCTTCCTCCATGTTAAACTGTCTTCATGTTAATATCCCTCTTCCTCCATGTTAAACTGTCTTTACGTTAATATCCCTCTTCCTCCATGTTAAACTGTCTTTACGTTAATATCCCTCTTCCTCCATGTTAAACTGTCTTTATGATAATATCCCTCTTCCTCCATGTTAAACTGTCTTTACGTTAATATCCCTCTTCCTCCATGTTAAACTGTCTTTATGTTAATATCCCTCTTCCTCCATGTTAAACTGTCTTTATGTTAATATCCCTCTTCCTCCATGTTAAACTGTCTTTATGTTAATATCCCTCTTCCTCCATGTTAAACTGTCTTTATGTTAATATCCCTCTTCCTCCATGTTAAACTGTCTTTATGTTAATATCCCTCTTCCTCCATGTTAAACTGTCTTTATGTTAATATCCCTCTTCCTCCATGTTAAACTGTCTTTATGTTAATATCCCTCTTCCTCCATGTTAAACTGTCTTTATGTTAATATCCCTCTTCCTCCATGTTAAACTGTCTTTATGTTAATATCCCTCTTCCTCCATGTTAAACTGTCTTTATGATAATATCCCTCTTCCTCCATGTTAAACTGTCTTTACGTTAATATCCCTCTTCCTCCATGTTAAACTGTCTTTACATTAATATCCCTCTTCCTCCATGTTAAACTGTCTTTATGATAATATCCCTCTTCCTCCATGTTAAACTGTCTTTACGTTAATATCCCTCTTCCTCCATGTGAAACTGTCTTTATGTTAATATCCCTCTTCCTCCATGTTAAACTGTCTTTACGTTAATATCCCTCTTCCTCCATGTTAAACTGTCTTTACGTTAATATCCCTCTTCCTCCATGTTAATCTGTCTTTATGATAATATCCCTCTTCCTCCATGTTAAACTGTCTTTACGTTAATATCCCTCTTCCTCCATGTTAAACTGTCTTCATGTTAATATCCCTCTTCCTCCATGTTAAACTGTCTTTATGATAATATCCCTCTTCCTCCATGTTAAACAGTCTTTACGTTAATATCCCTCTTCCTCCATGTTAAACTGTCATTACATTAATATCCCTCTTCCTCCATGTTAAACTGTCTTTATGATAATATCCCTCTTCCTCCATGTTAAACTGTCTTTACGTTTAATATCCCTCTTCCTCCATGTGAAACTGTCTTTATGTTAATATCCCTCTTCCTCCATGTTAAACTGTCTTTACGTTAATATCCCTCTTCCTCCATGTTAAACTGTCTTTATGTTAATATCCCTCCATGTTAAACTGTCTTTATGTTAATATCCCTCTTCCTCCATGTTAAACTGTCTTTATGTTAATATCCCTCTTCCTCCATGTTAAACTGTCTTTATGTTAATATCCCTCCATGTTAAACTGTCTTTACGTTAATATCCCTCTTCCTCCATGTTAAACTGTCTTTACGTTAATATCCCTCTTCCTCCATGTTAAACTGTCTTTACGTTAATATCCCTCTTCCTCCATGTTAAACTGTCTTTACGATAATATCCCTCTTCCTCCATGTTCACCTGGTCAGTGTACATCATGGAAATAACAGGTGTTCTTAATGTTTTGTCCACTCGGTCTCTGTCATGGAAATAAAGGTGTTCTTAATGTTTTGTCCACTCTTCTGTCATGGAAATAACAGGTGTTCTTAATGTTTTGTCCACTTGGTGTATGTCATGGAAATAACAGGTGTTCTTTATGTTTTGTCCACTCTTATGTCCATGGAAATAACAGGTGTTCTTAATGTTTTGTCCACTCTTGTATCCATGGAAATAACAGGTGTTCTTAATGTTTTGTCCACTCAGTCTCTGTCATTAAATAACAGGTGTTCTTAATGTTTTGTCCACTCAGTGTTTGTTGCTGGAACAGTTGTGTAAGGTTGGTAGAATCGTAGTCAAAAAGACTTTACGTTGATGCCTGTTTGCTTCCACCAAGTATTAAGTCATTATCAAAACATCCTCCTTTTAATGTTTCATTTCTAATTTAATTTTAAACTGTCTTTATATACATTTTCTTTGACTTTTTAAAATGTGGACTATGTTTTTCATAGATTGATAGGAAGAATAATCCAAAGTAAATTTAATGTCCTCCAAGTTGAAGACTGCACAGGTGGTGTCCCTCTTTCCTCCAGCTACTGTATCCCTGAAATTACCATTGTTTTCATGAATTTGATGATATAATCGTAAAGCCCATTCAAAAGATTAAAGACATAACACGGAAGTGTTCTTTGTCCTGACTGCTGATGTTACTTCCACAACTGGTAGGAGGGGCCTATTCTGACCACTCAGGAACTGTGGGGGGAGGTTAGGATATCACAGTACTAGCCTGTCTCTGTTAATATCCCTCTAAGCCTAACTAAAAGGCAACTATTTTACCTCTATTTTCTCTTCCTTCCGTTCAATATTAACAGAAACGCTCTTCGCCAGGACAGTCGGGAGGTTAGTGTGTGTATTTGCGTGTGTGTGTGTGTGTGTGGTGTGGACTTTCGTTTTCATGTTTATCTCCTGCATGTTCACAGTGCAGGAATTGTTAATAAAGTCCAGCTCCATGCAGAACTGCTCCCTTTATGTTCTCACTTTCCTCCTTTAAACTCCCTTTATGTTAATATCCCTCTTCCTCCATCTTAAACTGTCTTTATGTTCTCTCCCCCATCTCTTCTTCTTCCTTTCTCCCTCTTCCTCCATCCCCCCTTTCTCTCTCCCCCTTTCTCTCCTCTTCTTCCCCCTTCCTGTCTCTATTTACCCCTTCCTCTCTCTCTTTACTTCCTCCTCTTCTCTCTCTCTCCCTCTCTCTCCCCTTCTCTTTACACAATAGCTCCTTCTCCCTTTCTCCCCTCTCTCTGCTTCTCCCTTTCTCCCCCTCACTCTCTCTTCTCCCTTTACCCTCTCTCTCCTTGTCAAACCTTTCTCCCCTCTCAACTCTCTCCTTCTCCCTTTCTCCCCTCTCTTTCTCCCCTCTCTCCATCATCCCTCCCCTCTCTCTCCACATCCCTCTCTTCCAATCTGCTGAGCTGTCAGTTTCTGCTAGCTGCTGTTCAATGCATCCCAAATGACTCCCTATTACCTAGCTCTAGTGCCTTTACGTGAGGATTCCCATGCCATATGGGATGAATCCATAACCGCCTTCAGACACAGGAGGATCGCTGTTATTCCTCAGAACTCCCTATAAAGTTGTCTGTTCCGCTAACAGTGTAGTAGTTTTATCTGGAGCGTAATTTGTTTTGATTTTCTTTTTTTTTTTTTTGTGAAAATGCCTCTGATGTACATCGATAGGCTCTCCAGGAGACTGATATTGACTGAGTGGACTTGCCATTGTGATGCATCATTTGGACTGTTGGATGAGGCTTGCGGGGCCACATTGAGATTGTTAGAAAATTCTCTATTGAACCAACGGAAGGTTGTTTGAACAAAAATGAAATACAAAATCTGTCTGCCTTCTTCACGTATACCTGGGGGTGGGTGGGGGCTGGGGAGGGACAGATGGGGGGTGGGGGCTGGGGAGGGACAGAGGGGGTGGGGGCTGGGGAGGGACAGAGGGGGGGGCTGGGGAGGGACAGAGGGTGGGTGGGTGGGGGCTGGGGAGGGACAGAGGGTGGGTGGGTTGGGGCTGGGCACAAATAAGTTCTCATCCGCTTTTCAAGACCATGGTGCTTACATAAATAGGCTGTGAGGGGACGGTCACCACAGTACCTCCAGGCTTAATGATCAGGCCCTACACTGGTGGGCACTGCGTTCATCCACCTCTGGCCTTGTGCCTCCCTACCACTGAGGAAGTACATGTCCCGCTCAGCCCAGTCAAATGTTCTGTGCTCTGGTCCCCAATGGTGGAACAAACTCCCCTCACGACGCCAGGACAGCACAGTCAATCACCACCTGACAAGGAGACACCTGAAACCCCACCTCTTTAAGGAATACCTAGGATAGGATAAAGGCAATCCTTCTCCCCCTTAAAAGACCTAGATGCAATTGCAAAGTGGCTGTTCCACTGATGTCATAAGGTGAAAGCACCAATTTGACGACAAAGGCAAACACAAATGACTTAAATGTAAATGTAAATGTTAAACTGTCTTTATGTTAATATCCACTCTTCCTCCATGTTAAACTGTCTTTACGTTAATATCCCTCTTCCTCCATGTGAAACTGTCTTTATGTTAATATCCCTCTTCTCCATGTTAAACTGTCTTTACGTTAATATCCCTCTTCCTCCATGTTAAACTGTCTTTATGTTAATATCCCTCTTCCTCCATGTTAAACTGTCTTTATGTTAATATCCCTCCATGTTAAACTGTCTTTAAGGCAAACACGTTAATATCCCTCTTCCTCCATGTTAAACTGTCTTTACGTTAATATCCCTCTTCCTCCATGTTAAACTGTCTTTACGCAATATCCCTCTTCCTCCATGTTAAACTGTCTTTATGTTAATGACCAAACACTTCCTCCATGTTAAACTGTCTTTATGTTAATATCCCTCCATGTTAAACTGTCTTTATGTTAATATCCCTCCATGTTAAACTGTCTTTACAAGTTAAATCCCTCTTCCTCCATGTTAAACTGTCTTTATGTTAATATCCCTCTTCCTCCATGTTAAACTGTCTTTACGTTAATATCCCTCTTCCTCCATGTTAAACTGTCTTTACGTTAATATCCCTCTTCCTCCATGTGAAACTGTCTTTATGTTAATATCCCTCTTCCTCCATGTTAAACTGTCTTTATGTTAATATCCCTCCATGTTAAACTGTCTTTATGTTAATATCCCTCTTCCTCCATGTTAAACTGTCTTTATGTTAATATCCCACCATGTTAAACTGTCTTTACGTTAATATCCCTCTTCCTCCATGTTAAACTGTCTTTATGTTAATATCCCTCTTCCTCCATATTAAACTGTCTTTATGTTTTCTCAAACACTTACTCTAGATCTGTGTGTGCCTCAGAGTAGCAGTATGGACATACACAATAGCATCTCTTTGGTTTATCAGTGCTCTCTAAATCACATGGTCTCTGTCTCCGTAGCAAACACGCACAGTGAAGTGCTTGTCAAATTTGACATTGCCCCATGATTCAATCAACCTCCCCTGAGAGAAGTAGATAACTGTATTATCTGGGTTTTCATACATCATTGAATACTAGGAAGTTTGAGGTGAGGCACATTTATTTGACTGGGTCAAACTGTACCTAGGTCTGTGCAGTTGGATCAAACATTTTCCAATAGAACACTAGGAAGAGAAGGCCTTGCATCAAAGCAGCCATCAACAGTACATACACTGTTGATGACACTTCCCATGGCCATATAAATGCCAGCTCAGAACTATACAGTCATGCACACACACACACACACACACACACACACACACACACACACACACACACACACACACACACACACACACACATGGCCTAAACCGGTAAACCTCTGACTGGTGTAGACCAATGGCGTGGGTTTGGCATATGGTCTTAATGGGTTGTGTGATTTAGGTTGCCTTTGTATTTAGGCGGATTAGGATAATATGGATTATAGGCAGACAAAAAATATGTTTTGCCTTCGTATGAATGGATGTAGCCTAACACATGGGTATTCAAATCTTACCCTACGAGGTACGGACTGGTATTCTGTTTTACCTAATAATTAATTGCACCCAGCTGGTTTCCCAGGTCTAAATCCCTGATTAGAGGGGGAAAATAAAATAAACTAGTGGAACTGGCTTCGAGGTCCAGAGCTGAGTTTGAGGGCATTAGCACATCAACACTTAAAACAACTGAAAGTGGTCAAACAAATCTGTCTTACTCTCTGTTGCCGAGCAAACCAAAATAGCACCCTATTCCCTATATAGTGCACAACCTTTAACCAGAGCCCTGTCTGTTTGTGTCTGAAGCACCACCATAGCACTAGTAGACTTGGCCTAAGGGCACAAATAGAGTTCTCAATTGCTTTTCAAAAGTAGTGCACAAACACACACACACACATACATAAATAGGTTGTAATTTGGGACTGTCTCACACGGAAGTTCGCTCCTTAAGTTTAATGATCAAGAGGCCACAGCTGGTGGGCCTTCCTACCCCAAACACATGGCCTTGTGAACAGAGACCAGTGTATTAAAACATGTAGGAAACCCTACATCCAGATGTGTCAAGTAAACCTGTCTTTGTTGGGCTTCAACTCTGCACATTGACTGACAAGGCAAACACACACAAACACACGGACTGACAAGGCAAACACACACACACAAACACACTGACTGACAAGGCAAACACACACACAGATTGACAAGGCAAACACACACACGGACAAGGACAAGGCAAACACACACTCTGACTGACAAAGGCAAACACACAAACTGACTGACAAGGCAAACACACACACACAGACTGACAAGGCAAACACACACACACACTGACAGACAAGGCAAACACACAAACACAATGACTGACAAGGCAAACACACACGCATACACACACACTGACTGACAAGGCAAACACACACAAACACACTGACTGACAAGGCAAACACACAAACAAACACACGGACTGACAAGGCAAACACACAAACACACCGACTGACAAAGCAAACACACGGACTGACAAGGCAAACACACACACGCATACACACACTGACTGACAAGGCAAACACACATAAACACACTGACTGGCAAGGCAAACACACACACAAACACACTGATTCACAAGGCAAACACACACACACACTAACTGACAAGGCAAACACACACACGCATACACACACTGACTGACAAGGCAAAAACACACACAAACACTGACTGACAAGGCAAACACACACGCAAAAACACACACACTGACTGACGAGGCAAACACACAAACACACTGACTGACAAGGCAAACACACACACACACACTGACTGACGAGGTAAACACACACAAACACACTGACTGACGAGGTAAACACACACAAACACACGGACTGACAAGGCAAACACACACAAACACACAGACTGACAAGGCAAACACACACACACAAATACACTGACTGACAAGGCAAACACACACAAACACACGGACTGATAAGGCAAACACACACAAACTGACAAGGCAAACACACACAAACACACGGACTGACAAACACACACAAACTGACAAGGCAAACACACACAAACACACGGACTGACAAGGCAAACACACACGCATACACACACACACACACACTGACTGACAAGGCAAAAACACACACACAGACTAACGAGGCAAGCACACACACACACTGACTGACAAGGCAAACACACTGACTGACAAGGCAAACACACACAAACACGGAATGACGAGGCAAACGCACACAAACACACGGACTGACGAGGCAAACACACACAAACACACGGACTGACGAGGCAAACACACACAAACACACGGACTGACAAGGCAAACACACACAAACACACTGACTGACAAGGCAAACACACACAAACACACTGACTGACAAGGCAAACACACACACACACACATATACATACACAGACTGACAAGGCAAACACACACACTGACTGACAAGGCAAACACACACAAACACACTGACTGACAAGGCAAACACACACACTGACTGACAAGGCAAACACACACAAACACACTGACTGACAAGGCAAACACACACACACACACATATACATACACTGACTGACAAGGCAAACACACACACACATACACAGACTGACAAGGCAAACACACACGGACTGACAAGGCAAACACACACAAACACACGGACTGACAAGGCAAACACACACACATATACATACACAGACTGACAAGGCAAACACACACACTGATTGACAAGGCAAACACACTGACTGACAAGGCAAACACACTGACTGACAAGGCAAGCACACACAAACACACTGACTGACAAGGCAAACACACACGCATACACACACACACACACTGACTGAGAAGGCAAAAACACACACACTGACTGACGAGGCAAGCACACACACACACTGACTGACAAGGCAAAGACACTGACTGACAAGGCAAACACACACAAACACGGAATGACGAGGCAAACGCACACAAACACACGGACTGACGAGGCAAACACACACAAACACACGGACTGACGAGGCAAACACACACAAACACACGGACTGACAAGGCAAACACACACAAACACACTGACTGACAAGGCAAACACACACAAACACACATATACATGACAAGGCAAACACACACACTGACTGACAAGGCAAACACACACAAACACACTGACTGACAAGGCAAACACACACACTGACTGACAAGGCAAACACACACAAACACACTGACTGACAAGGCAAACACACACACACACAGACTGACAAGGCAAACACACACACTGACAAGGCAAACAAACACAAACACACACAGACTGACAAGGCAAACACACACTGAACAAGGCAAACACACACAAACACACGGACTGACAAGGCAAACACACACACATATACATACACAGACTGACAAGGCAAACACACACACTGATTGACAAGGCAAACACACTGACTGACAAGGCAAACACACTGACTGACAAGGCAAACACACTGACTGACAAGGCAAGCACACACAAACACACTGACTGACAAGGCAAACACACACGCATACACACACACCCACACACTGACTGAGAAGGCAAAAACACACACACTGACTGACGAGGCAAACACACAAACACACGGACTGACAAGGCAAACGCACACAAACACACGGACTGACAAAGCAAACACACAAACTGACAAGGCAAACACACACACTGACTGACAAGGCAAACACACACAAACACATGGACTGACAAGGCAAACACACACACACACACTGACTGACAAGGCAAAAACACACACACTGACTAACGAGGCAAGCACACACACACACACTGACTGACAAGGCAAACACACTGACTGACAAGGCAAACACACACGCATACACACACACAAACACACGGACTGACCTGGCAAACACAAACACACTGACTGACAAGGCAAACACACACAAACACACGGACTGACAAGGCAAACACACACAAACACACGGACTGACAAGGCAAACACACACACACACACACATATACATACACAGACTGTCAAGGGAAACACACAAACACATTGACTGACAAAGCAAACACACACACTGACTAACAAGGCAAACACACATGCATACACACACACACACACACTGACTGACAAGGCAAAAACACACACACTGACTGACGAGGAAAACACACACAAACACATGGACTGACAAGGCAAACACACACGAATACACACACACACACACACTGACTGACAAGGCAAAAACACACACACTGACTAACGAGGCAAACACACATGCATACACACACACACACACACTGACTGACAAGGCAAAAACACACACACTGACTGACGAGGAAAACACACACAAACACACTGACTGACAAGGCAAACACACTGACTGACAAGGCACACAAACACACTGACCGAAAGGCAAACACACAAACACACTGACCGACAAGGCAAAACACACACACTGACAACGAAAACACACAAACACACTGACTGACAAGGCAAACACACTGACTGACAAGGCAAACACACACAAACACACTGACTGTCAACGAAAACACACAAACACACTGACCGACAAGGCGAAAACACACAAACACACTGACCGACAAGGCAAAAACACACACACTGACCGACAAGGCAAACACACACACGGCCAATACTTTCTCCTCCAAAATCAAGAGATTTACTTCTTCCTTATATGGATTATCCCACTAAGAGTCAGACTCACACTGATTATCTAACATGATGCCCTCATATCATCCCTGCCTCCCTCCATCTCCCTCCATTCATCCATCCTGCCCTCTCTCCCTTCCTACCTCCATTCAATCAACCAAGAAAAACTGCAAAAACTTACGGTTGACTAAGGGAGCCTGGGGCAGGGCTGAGGGAGGCTAGGCTGGGAGGCTGGGGAAGCTGGGGCAGGGCTGAGGGAGGCTGGGGAAGCTGGGTCAGTGCTGAGGGAGGATAGGGGAGGCTGGGGAAGCTGGGGCAGGGCTGGGGCAGGGCTGAGGGCGGCTAGGGGAGGCTGGGACTGGGGAGGCTAGGGCTGGGACTGGGGAGGCTGGGGCAAGACTGAGGGAGGCTAGGGGAGGCTGGGACTGGGGAGGCTGTGGCAGGGCTTGGACAGTGCTGAGGGAGGCTGGGGCAGGGCTGGGGGAGGCTAGGGAGGCTGGCGCTGGGGAGGCTGGGAAGGCTGGGTCTGGGCTGGGGGAGGATACATGCAGCACTGCACTCCCCTGCTGCTCCAGTTGTGACAGATAGTAGGTCACAGTGGCTAACAGATGGCCAGGAACACCCATCCCTCTATCCCTGCCTCCCTCTCTGCCACCAGCTGACTGACTGGGATGCCCTACAAAAGCTCTGTGTAGCTAGTAGCTAAACGGGAAACCACGTATTCAAATTCCCCAGCAAGTGACAACCACTTTTTTTTTTTTTAACAATGTAGTTTGCCTATCGTGAGTTACTGACAAAAACACACTAATGACTAGGTTGGCACTATAGAGGTATATAGAGGCATGCCTTCTGCTATTTTTTCCCAACAATTACCACAATGGCTCCTTGGCAGCGCCCCAAATGGCACCCTATTCCCTATGGGCCCTGGTCAAAAATAGAGAACCATCTAAGGGATAGGGTGGCATTTGGGACACAGCCCTTGGCTGGGAGGGATGTGGTTGGATAACAGTGTGGTCAAGTAGTTACATCCTCCCAGTAGAAAGCAGTTTGCCCTGTTCCTCCTCTTCTTGCTTTCCCCAAAAACAAATCTAAATTTGGCTAAAGTCAGAGTTAGGCTGTGTGGAGGTGGTGGTGACGAGTTCTACGGTTTCACACAACAGGAGGTGTAGAGGTGGTGGTGACGGGTGAGGTTCTATGGTTACACACAACAGGAGGTGTCGAGGTGGTGGTGATGGGTGAGGTTCTATGGTTACACACAACAGGAGGTGTCGAGGTGGTGGTGATGGGTGAGGTTCTATGGTTACACACAACAGGAGGTGTAGAGGTGGTGGTGACGGGTGAGGTTCTATGGTTACACACAACAGGAGGTGTAGAGGTGGTGGTGACGGGTGAGGTTCTATGGTTACACACAACAGGAGGTGTGGAGGTGGTGGTGATGGGTTCTATGGTTACACACAACAGGAGGTGTGAAGGTGGTGGTGACGGGTTCTACGGTTTCACACAACAGGAGGTGTGGAGGTGGTGGTGACGGGTGAGGTTCTATGGTTACACACAACAGGAGGTGTCGAGGTGGTGGTGATGGGTTCTATGGTTACACACAACAGGAGGTGTGGTGGTGATGGGTGAGGTTCTATGGTTACACACAACAGGAGGTGTGGAGGTGGTGGTCATGGGTTCTATGGTTACACACAACAGGAGGTGTGGAGGTGGTGGTCATGGGTTCTATGGTTACACACAACAGGAGGTGTGGAGGTGGTGGTCATGGGTTCTATGGTTACACACAACAGGAGGTGTGGAGGTGGTGGTGATGGGTTCTATGGTTTCACACTACAGGAGGTGTGGAGGTGGTGGTGACGGGTTCTATGGTTTCACACAACAGGAGGTGTGGAGATGGTGGTGATGTGTGAGGTTCTATGGTTTCACACCACAGAAATAGCATGGTCCTCTCCACACAGTCTCTCCACAAGCTCTGCTGCTAACCTGTTAACATAACCACAGTGGCGTTTCACACACTTTTATAACACTCTCACTCTCTTCCTATTATATTGATTTTGTTCCATTTTTAAGTATTCACTCTCTATACTATTTGCTCTCCCGCATGGGAGAATCAACGGTCCTGACTTCCTGCTCCAGAGGTTCCTCCCCTTTGATCTTCTCCTCCAATGGGTTTTGTAAAGGAGGCGAGAGGTCACAAGGAATCAATGCAATGCAACAGAGATTCTCCCCATGTCAAATTGAAATGGCACTTTGGTCGTTGAAGAAAGCGCTGACTGAACTAGAATTATGGGGTGGAAAGTGGTACCCCACTGGTGAGATGGGGTCGAAAGTGGTATCCCATTGGTGAGATGGTGTAGAAAGTGGTACCCCATTGGTGAGATGGGGTGGAAAGTGGTACCCCATTGGTGAGATGGGGTGGAAAGTGGTACCCCATTGGTGAGATGGGGTGGAAAGTGAATCCCCATTGATGAGGTGGGGTGGAAAGTGAATCCCCATTGGTGAGGTGGGGTGGAAAGTGAATCCCCATTGGTGAGGTGGGGTGGAAAGTGAATCCCCATTGGTGAGGTGGTTGTCCCATTGCCATCTTCGCTCTAGACTGCCTGTTCTGAACAATCTGCTACTCTCAGTCTCAGAGTGTTTCATGTCATCTGTTGCAATTAACCCACTCTATGTGGGCTAAATTGGTTTTAGAGAGCTGGCGTGTGGCATAATGAAACTGCAGCAGCAACAAGCTTACCACAAAAACAGAGACTTTAACGTCCCTCTGAAAATTACTCAGGCTGGCTTACCACCAACAAATACTCAATCTCCCACTAACTGTCTTGACGACAATTAAACCATAATCAAACTTCAACAACAAGCTCAGAATGTATAACAGAGACTTAATGTCCCTCCAGGAATTATGTAAACTGTCCCTCTGAGGATATAGACGTACCTACAACAAACCCTCAATGCCACTAAGTCTCTTGATGACAATTCAACCTTAATCAAGCCGCAGCAACAAGCTCAATGTAAAGAAGGGATACCTCCAACACTCACAATCGGTAAGTATTTGCTCGCCACCCCTTCTCCTTCCCCATAACACGTTGATGTGTGCAGATCTGAATGGTCTGGAAGGTATAAGCAGTGTAGTGGTGGAAGTTGCACCATATACAGTTGAAGTCGGAAGTTTACATACACTTTGGTTGGAGTCATTAAAACCTCTTGTTCAACATCTCCACAAATTTCTTGTTAACAAACTATAGCTTTGGCAAGTCGGTTAGGACATCTACTTTGTGCAGGACACAAGTCATTTTTCCAACGATTATTTCACTGTATCACAATTCCAGTGGGTCAGATGTTTAAATACACTAAGGTGACTGTGCCTTTAAACAACTTGGAAAACTCCGGAATATTATGTCATGGCTTTAGAAGCTTCTGATAGGTTCATTTACATCATTTGAGTCAAATGGAGGTGTACCTATGGATGTATTTCAAGGCCTACCTTCAAACTCAGTGCCTCTTTGCTTGACATCATGGAAAAATCAAAAGAAAGCCAAGACCTCAGAAATACAATTGTAGACCTCAACAAGTCTAGTTCATCCTTGGGAGCAATTTCCAAATACCTGAAGGTACCACGTTCATCTGTACAAACAATAGTACGCAAGTATAAACACCATGGGAACACGCAGCAGTCATACCGCTCAGGAAGGAGACATTCTGGCACCTAGAGATGAACGTACTTTGGTGTGAAAAGTGCTAAATCAATCCCAGAAGAGCAGCAAAGGACCTTGTGAAGATGCTGGAGGAAACAGATACAAAATATCTATATACACAGTAAAACGAGTCCTATATCAACATAACCTGAAAGGTGCTCAGCAAGGAAGAAGCCACTGCTCAAAAACCGCCATAAAAAAGCCAGACTACAGTTTGCAACTGCACATGTGGACAAAGATCATACTTTTTGGAGAAATGTCCTCTGGTCTGATGAAACAAAAATAGAAGTGTTTGACCATAATGGCCATCGTTATGTTTGGAGGAAAAAGGGGGAGACTTGAAAGCCGAAGAACACCATCCCAACCGTGAAGCACGGGGGTGGCAGCATCATGTTGTGGGGGTGCTTTACTGCAGGAGGGACTGGTGCACTTCACAAAATAGATGGCATCATGAGGGAGGAAAATTACGTGGCTATATTGAAGCAGCACGTCAGTCAGGAAGTTAAAGCTTGGTCGCAAATGGGTCTTCCAAATGGACAATAACCCCATACATACTTCCGAAGGTGTGGCAAATTGTCTTAAGGACAACAAAGCCCTGACCTCAATCCTATAGAAAATTTGTGGGCAGAACTGAAAAAGTGTGGGCGAGCAAGGAAGCCTACAAACCTGACTCAGTTACACCAGCTCTGTCAGGAGGAATGGGCCAAAATTCACCCAATTTATTGTGGGAAGCTTGTGGAAGGATACCCGAAACATTTGACCGAAGATAAACAATTGAAATACTAATTGAGTGTATGTTAACTTCTGACCCACTGGGAAATCACTCTCTCTACAATTATTCTGACATTTCAAATTCTTAAAATAAAGTAATGGTCCTAACTGACCTAAGACAGGAAATCTTTACTACGATTAAAAGTCAGGAATTGCTACATTTATTTTTTAAATGTATTTGGCCAAGGTGTATGTAAACTTCCGACTTCAACTGTAGATCTGCTCACATTGAAAGGCCAAAAGTAATGGGTAGGAGTGAATTGGGACTGGACAACCACAAGGCTCCAGACTACAGTGTAATCAGGTTAGATTGACTGGTCTCAGGACAAAGGGGGAGGTGGATAATTATTCCAAATCCTTTTAATGAAAATGAATCCCAGTTCCAGAAGAGAGTCCTGTCTGGTCGTGCAGCCATGATGGATGGAGACAGAACCCTGGGATGCATGTAGCCCTACCAGTGGCGACCCGTCAATGAGCCCCACCTGTTTTGAGCCACACCTTCATAACAAAACAAAACAAATTTGGAATGTTATTCCGGCTTTAATACATGTCACATATCAGTTTGCAAACAATGTAAAAAAAAGTGAGTCAATAAAGTTGCATACAAACATGGTCTCTTTTTTTGCTTTCTTAAGTAAGGCAGCTCCAAAATGCAGGCGTTTCAGCCGAGCTCAGTACTTTTTTGCGGTGGTGGGGCAGCCAGCAGAAAATACAGACTATAGTGGTTGATAATGTTCTCTAGCTGCACTGTGATTGGCTCAGTGTTCTGTCACTCATGTGGACACTACATCAATGCAAAATCTACAGGGAGAGCTCAAAAATTAGCACCTTGGGAGCTGCAATAGCTTTACATTAGACGTGCATATCCAAAAATCCTCTAGGTCATTGGCCACAGATACAATTATAATGGACTGATCATGTCAACATCAAACTTTCAAAGTCTTAGCTAGCAAGCTAGACAAGCAGTCATCATCATGAATCAAGTCGACAATCTACTGGCAAATCCTTTTCAATTCTTGTCATATGAAAATGAATTAGATATAAAACGTATCGGGGCTCCTTGAAGTTGGAAATTGCAAATTCAACTTGGAGTGGTTTGGAAGGAATCGGTGGCTAACTGCAAGCGTTGCAAAGCCATCACTAGCCTGCTATTCAGTAGAGAGAGTGTGTGGTCCAAGTCTGGGTTTAAGGGTCTCTTTTCCAAGTTTAAAAGGATAAACATTCACATGCAACACCATGGGTCAGAAATGGTTGAATAAATTGGCATGCTGTCACTCCAGCATGACTTCTGCTGCATTCACAACAACTGGAAACTCGGAATTGGGAAATCTCAGACTTCAGTGAGTTCAAGTCAACTGGGAACTCGGGAGAATGCTGGACTTTGATGACAGAGTTTCATGACAAAATTCCTGTTCAAGCAAGCACAGCATAACAAGGTTAGTCAAAAAAAGTATTGTATGCCTCTGCATACATGATGTAATATGCCAGGGAGATACATTTGAAGTCAGAAATTTACATACACCTTAGCCAAAAACATTTAAACTCAGTTTTTCACAATTCCTGACATTTAATCAGAGTAAATATTCCCTGTTTTAGGTCAGTTAGGATCACCACCTTATTTTAAGAATGTGAAAAGTCAGAATAATTGTAGAGAGAATGATTTATTCCAGCTTTTATTTCTTTCATTATATTACCAGTGGGTCAGAAGTTAACATGCACTCAAATAGTATTTTGGTAGCATAGCCTTGGTTGAATTTTGGCCCATTCCTCCTGACAGAGCTGGTGTAACTGATTCAGGTTTGTAGGCCTCCTTGATCGCACACGCTTTTTCAGTTCTGCCCACAAATGTTCTATAGGATTCAGGTCAGGGCTTTGTGATGGTCACTCCAATACCATAACTTTGTTGTCCTTAAGCCATTTCACCACAACTTTGGAAGTATCCCTGGGGTCTGTTTGAAGGTAGGCCTTGAAATAGATCCACATGTACACCTCCAATTGACTCAAATTATGTCAATTAACCTATCAGAAGCTTCTAAAGCCATGACATAATTTTCTGGAATTTTCAAAGCTGTTTAAAGGCAGAGTCAACTTAGTGTATGTAGACTTCTGGCCCACTGGAACAGTGAATTAGAAGTGAAATAATCTGACTGTAAACAATTGTTGGAAAAATGACTTGTGTCATGCACAAAGTAGTTGTCTTAACAGACTTGCCAAATCTATAGTTTGTTAAACAAGAAATTTGCGGAGTGGTTGAAAAACAATTTTTAATGACTCCAACCTAAGTGTATGTAAACTTCCGACTTCAACTGTATGTACAAGTATACTTTAGCTCAGAAAGTAATACTGGGTGTATGTTGTGAAATAAGCTGTTAGTAGCCCATGTGCCTCACCCTAATAATTTGGTCCCTTTCCCCTACATACCGTAGCCTACTGTTCTGACTTGGTGGTGCACATGTCATCAGAAATGTCATCATCAAATATTGTAAGAGCTTTCATTGTCTGCTTATCTTCATTCAAAGACTCAATCGAGGACACTCTTACTGACAGTTGTGGCTGCTTTGTGTGATGTATTGTTGTCTCTACCTGTTTGCCCTTCGTGCTGTCGTCTTTGCCCAATAATGTTTGTACCATGTTGTGTTGCTACCATGCTGTCTTGAGCACCGACCATCAAACCAACCATCTCTCCACTATCCGTCCCTCCCTCTGTCCTACCACCCTTCCATCCTACCACCCTTCCATCCTACCAACCCTCCATCCCTCCACCCATTTATTTGACCTTTATTTAACTAGGCAAGTCAGTTAAGAACAAATTCTTAATTACACTGATGGCCTAGGAACAGTGGGTTAACTGCCTTGTTCAGGGGCAGGACAACAGATTCTTACCTTGTCAGCTCGGGGATTTGATCTAGCAACCTTTTGGCTACTGGCCCAACGCTCTAACCACTATGCTCCCCTACTATCCATCCATCCTACCATGCCTCCCTCCATCTGTCCATCCAGCCATCCTGCCACCCCTCCATTATGCCACCCCTCCCATTATGCCACCCCTCCCATTATGCCACATATCCCATTATGCCACCCCTCCCATTATGCCACATATCCCATTATGCCACCCCTCCCATTATGCCACATATCCCATTATGCCACCCCTCCCATTATGCCACATATCCCATTATGCCACATATCCCATTATGCCACCCCTCCCATTATGCCACCCCTCCCATTATGCCACCCCTCCCATTATGCCACATATCCCATTATGCCACATATCCCATTATGCCACATATCCCATTATGCCACCCCTCCCATTATGCCACCCCTCCCATTATGCCACATATCCCATTATGCCACATATCCCATTATGCCACCCCTCCCATTATGCCACATATCCCATTATGCCACATATCCCATTATGCCACATATCCCATTATGCCACATATCCCATTATGCCACATATCCCATTATGCCACCCCTCCCATTATGCCACCCCTCCCATTATGCCACATATCCCATTATGCCACATATCCCATTATGCCACATATCCCATTATGCCACCCCTCCTATTATGCCACATATCCCATTATGCCACATATCCCATTATGCCACCCCTCCCATTATGCCACATATCCCATTATGCCACATATCCCATTATGCCACATATCCCATTATGCCACATATCCCATTATGCCACATATCCCATTATGCCACCCCTCCCATTATGCCACATATCCCGTTATGCCACCCCTCCCATTATGCCACATATCCCATTATGCCACATATCCCATTATGCCACCCCTCCCATTATGCCACCCCTCCCATTATGCCACATATCCCATTATGCCACATATCCCATTATGCCACATATCCCATTATGCCACATATCCCATTATGCCACCCCTCCCATTATGCCACCCCTCCCATTATGCCACATATCCCATTATGCCACATATCCCATTATGCCACATATCCCATTATGCCACATATCCCATTATGCCACCCCTCCTATTATGCCACATATCCCATTATGCCACATATCCCATTATGCCACCCCTCCCATTATGCCACATATCCCATTATGCCACATATCCCATTATGCCACATATCCCATTATGCCACATATCCCATTATGCCACCCCTCCCATTATGCCACATATCCCATTATGCCACCCTCCCATTATGCCACATATCCCATTATGCCACATATCCCATTATGCCACCCCTCCCATTATGCCACCCCTCCCATTATGCCACCCCTCCCATTATGCCACATATCCCATTATGCCACCCCTCCCATTATGCCACATATCCCATTATGCCACCCCTCCCATTATGCCACATATCCCATTATGCCACATATCCCATTATGCCACATATCCCATTATGCCACCCCTCCCATTATGCCACATATCCCATTATGCCACATATCCCATTATGCCACATATCCCATTATGCCACCCCTCCCATTATGCCACCCTCCCATTATGCCACATATCCCATTATGCCACATATCCCATTATGCCACATATCCCATTATGCCACATATCCCATTATGCCACCCCTCCCATTATGCCACATATCCCATTATGCCACATATCCCATTATGCCACCCCCATCCCATTATGCCACCCCTCCCATTATGCCACATATCCCATTATGCCACATATCCCATTATGCCACCCTCCCATTATGCCACATATCCCATTATGCCACCCCTCCCATTATGCCACCCATCCCATTATGCCACATATCCCATTATGCCACCCTCCCATTATGCCACATATCCCATTATGCCACCCCTCCCATTATGCCACCCTCCCATTATGCCACCCCTCCCATTATGCCACATATCCCATTATGCCACCCTCCCATTATGCCACATATCCCATTATGCCACATATCCAATTATGCCACCCTCCCATTATGCCACATATCCCATTATGCCACCCTCCCATTATGCCACCCCCCATTATGCCACATATCCCATTATGCCACATATCCCATTATGCCACATATCCCATTATGCCACATATCCCATTATGCCACCCCTCCCATTATGCCACATATCCCATTATGCCACCCCTCCCATTCTGCCACCCCTCCCATTCTGCCACCCCTCCATTCTGCCACACCTCCATTATTCCACCCCTCCATCCTGTCATCCCTCCATTATTCCACCCCTCCATTCTGCCACCCCTCCATTATTCCACCCCTCCCTTATTCCATTATTCCACCCCTCCATTATTCCACCCCTCCATCCTGTCATCCCTCCATTATTCCACCCCTCCATCCTGTCATCCCTCCATTCTGCCCCTACTATCCATCCATCCTACCATGCCTCCCTCCATCTGTCCATCCAGCCATCCTGCCACCCCTCCATTATGCCACCCCTCCCATTATGCCACCCCTCCCATTATCCCACATATCCCATTATGCCACCCCTCCCATTATGCCACATATCCCATTATGCCACCCCTCCCATTATGCCACATATCCCATTATGCCACCCCTCCCATTATGCCACATATCCCATTATGCCACATATCCCATTATGCCACATATCCCATTATGCCACATATCCCATTATGCCACCCCTCCCATTATGCCACATATCCCATTATGCCACATATCCCATTATGCCACATATCCCATTATGCCACCCCTCCCATTATGCCACCCTCCCATTATGCCACATATCCCATTATGCCACATATCCCATTATGCCACCCCTCCCATTATGCCACATATCCCATTATGCCACATATCCCATTATGCCACATATCCCATTATGCCACCCCTCCCATTATGCCACCCCTCCCATTATGCCACATATCCCATTATGCCACCCCTCCTATTATGCCACATATCCCATTATGCCACATATCCCATTATGCCACCCCTCCCATTATGCCACATATCCCATTATGCCACATATCCCATTATGCCACATATCCCATTATGCCACATATCCCATTATGCCACCCCTCCCATTATGCCACATATCCCATTATGCCACATATCCCATTATGCCACCCCTCCCATTATGCCACATATCCCATTATGCCACATATCCCATTATGCCACCCTCCCATTATGCCACATATCCCATTATGCCACCCTCCCATTATGCCACATATCCCATTATGCCACATATCCCATTATGCCACCCCTCCCATTATGCCACCCCTCCCATTATGCCACATATCCCATTATGCCACATATCCCATTATGCCACCCCTCCCATTATGCCACCCCTCCCATTATGCCACATATCCCATTATGCCACCCCTCCCATTATGCCACATATCCCATTATGCCACATATCCCATTATGCCACCCCTCCCATTATGCCACATATCCCTTTATGCCACCCCTCCCATTATGCCACATATCCCATTATGCCACCCTCCCATTATGCCACCCCTCCCATTATGCCACCCCTCCCATTATGCCACATATCCCATTATGCCACATATCCCATTATGCCACATATCCCATTATGCCACATATCCCATTATGCCACATATCCCATTATGCCACCCCTCCCATTATGCCACATATCCCATTATGCCACCCCTCCCATTATGCCACATATCCCATTATGCCACATATCCCATTATGCCACCCCTCCCATTATGCCACCCCTCCCATTATGCCACCCCTCCCATTATGCCACATATCCCATTATGCCACATATCCCATTATGCCACCCCTCCCATTATGCCACATATCCCATTATGCCACATATCCCATTATGCCACATATCCCATTATGCCACCCCTCCCATTATGCCACATATCCCATTATGCCACCCCTCCCATTATGCCACCCCTCCCATTATGCCACCCCTCCCATTATGCCACATATCCCATTATGCCACCCTCCCATTATGCCACATATCCCATTATGCCACCCTCCCATTATGCCACATATCCCATTATGCCACATATCCCATTATGCCACCCCTCCCATTATGCCACCCTCCCATTATGCCACCCCTCCCATTATGCCACATATCCCATTATACCACATATCCCATTATGCCACCCCTCCCATTATGCCACATATCCCATTATGCCACCCCTCCCATTCTGCCACCCCTCCCATTCTGCCACCCCTCCATTCTGCCACACCTCCATTATTCCACCCCTCCATCCTGTCATCCCTCCATTATTCCACCCTCCATTCTGCCACCCTCCATTATTCCACCCCTCCCTTATTCCATTATTCCACCCCTCCATTATTCCACCCCTCCATTATTCCACCCCTCCATCCTGTCATCCCTCCATTATTCCACCCCTCCATCCTGTCATCCCTCCATTCTGCCACCCCTCCATTATTCCACCCATCCATCCTGCCATCCCTCCATTATTCCACCCCTCCATCCTGTCATCCCTCCATTATTCCACCCCTCCATTATTCCACCCCTCCATCCTGTCATCCCTCCTTTCTGCCACCCCTCCATTATTCCACCCATCCATCCTGCCATCCCTCCATTATTCCACCCATCCATCCTGCCATCCCTCCATTATTCCACCCCTCTATCCTGTCACCTCTCCATCCAGCCATCCCTCTTCCAGCCAAGAAAGTGAATGCCTTTGTCATGGTAACGGTGAGGAGCAGAGCGTGTGTTTTTGCTGGCAGGGCAGGCTTGGTCAGCACTGTGTCACATTGAGCTTAGCCAAGCCGAGGTGACCCTGGGTGGGCATTAACACAGCACGAGAACAAGGTCAGCCACAGAGCTGAATGACACTACGTGTGAGTCTGAAATGGCATAGGGAATAGGGTGCCAATTGAGACTCAACTCCATATGGGTAAGGAAGGACAACACAGGCATTGGAGAACTGTATGAAGAAGACCAAATGAGGATGTAGCCTACCTGTTGTGCTTACATAAACTATTCCTGCTCTACTATATTGGTATTGCACTTTGTCATGGGCTAAATAAAGTTGTCAGAAAAGAGAAGTCATCTATTAGTGACTCATCCCCAGAAACCACCAGAAAGCACTAGTGTGCAGCGTTACGTAACAAGGTCTGTAGATGCACTAATCTGAGGTGGTGCTCTTCACATACAGAAACCACACAGAGGCTGCATGCAGCAGGACTGTACTGTAGTGTGCATTGAGCTGTGTGACGCAGCCCATAGAGGAATAGACAGTCTAATATGGTGCAGCCCATAAACTGTATTACACGGTGCAGCCCATAGACTGTATAACACGGTGCAGCCCATAGACTGTATTACACGGTGCAGCCCATGGACTGTATAACACGGTGCAGCCCATAGACTGTATAACACGGTGCAGCCCATAGACTGTATACCACGGTGCAGCCCATAGACTGTATAACACGGTGCAGCCCATAGACTGTATAACACGGTGCAGCCCATAGACTGTATAACACGGTGCAGCCCATAGACTGTATAACACGGTGCAGCCCATAGACTGTATTACACGGTGCAGCCCATAGACTGTATAACACGGTGCAGCCCATAGACTGTATACCACGGTGCAGCCCATAGACTGTATAACACGGTGCAGCCCATAGACTGTATAACACGGTGCAGCCCATAGACTGTATAACACTGTAGACTGTATAACACGGTGCAGCCCATAGACTGTATAACACGGTGCAGCCCATAGACTGTATAACACGGTACAGCCCATAGACTGTATAACACGGTGCAGCCCATAGACTGTATTACACGGTGTAGCCCATAGACTGTATAACACGGTGCAGCCCATAGACTGTATAACACGGTGCAGCCCATAGACTGTATTACACGGTGTAGCCCATAGACTGTATAACACGGTGCAGCCCATAGACTGTATAACACGGTGCAGCCCATAGACTGTATAACACGGTGCAGCCCATAGACTGTATTACACGGTGCAGCCCATGGACTGTATAACACGGTGCAGCCCATAGACTGTATAACACGGTGCAGCCCATAGACTGTATAACACGGTGCAGCCCATAGACTGTATAACACGGTGCAGCCCATAGACTGTATAACACGGTGCAGCCCATAGACTGTATAACACGGTGCAGCCCATGACTGTAGCCCCATAGACTGTATAGACACGGTGCAGCCCATAGACTGTATAACACGGTGCAGCCCATAGACTGTATAACACGGTGCAGCCCATAGACTGTATAACACGGTGCAGCCCATAGACTGTATAACACGGTGCAGCCCATAGACTGTATAACACGGTGCAGCCCATAGACTGTATAACACGGTGCAGCCCATAGACTGTATAACACGGTGCAGCCCATAGACTGTATAACAGCCCATAGACTGTGCAGCCCATAGACTGTATAACACGGTGCAGCCCATAGACTGTATAACACGGTGCAGCCCATAGACTGTATAACACGGTGCAGCCCATAGACCGGTGCAGCCCATAGACTGTATTACACGGTGTAGCCCATAGACTGTATAACACGGTGCAGCCCATAGACTGTATAACACGGTGCAGCCCATAGACTGTATAACACGGTGCAGCCCATAGGTGCAGCCCATGTGTATAACACGGTGCAGCCCATAGACTGTATAGCCCATAGACTGTATAACACGGTGCAGCCCTGTATAGAGCCCATGACTGTATAACAGCGGTGCAGCCCATAGACTGTATAACACGGTGCAGCCCATACACGGTGCAGCCCATAGCCCACTGTATTACACGGTGCAGCCCATAGACTGTATTACACGGTGCAGCCCATAGACTGTATTACACGGTGCAGCCCATAGACTGTATAACACGGTGCAGCCCATAGACTGTATAACACGGTGCAGCCCATAGACTGTATAACACGGTGCAGCCCATAGACTGTATTACACGGTGCAGCCCATAGACTGTATAACACGGTGCAGCCCATAGACTGTATAACACGGTGCAGCCCATAAACTGTATAACACGGTGCAGCCCATAGACTGTATAACACGGTGCAGCCCATAGACTGTATAACACGGTGCAGCCCATAGACTGTATACCACGGTGCAGCCCATAGACTGTATAACACGGTGCAGCCCATAGACTGTATTACACGGTGCAGCCCATAGACTGTATACCATGGTGCAGCCCATAGACTGTATAACACGGTGCAGCCCATAGACTGTATACCACGGTGCAGCCCATAGACTGTATTACAGCCCATAGACTGTATTACACGGTGCAGCCCATAGACTGTATTACACGGTGCAGCCCATAGACTGTATTACACGGTGCAGCCCAGCCAGAAAAGAGGAACAGACCTTGTTGATTATCTGCCTGGACCCCCCCACCCCCTGGATACAGTGTGTTAGATATGACTGGCCAATATATTCACTGGATACAGTGTGTTAGATATGACTGGCCAATATATCCACTGGATACAGTGTGTTAGATATGACTGGCCAATATATTCACTGGATACAGTGTGTTAGATATGACTGGCCAATATATTCATTGGATACAGTGTGTTAGATATGACTGGCCAATATATTCACTGGATACAGTGTGTTAGATATGACTGGCCAATATATTCACTGGATGCAATGTGTTACATATGACTGGGCAATATATTCACTGGATGCAATGTCTTACATATGACTGGCCAATATATTCACTGGATGCAATGTGTTACATATGACTGGCCAATATATTCACTGGATGCAATGTGTTACATATAACTGGCCAATATATTCACTGGATGCAATGTGTTACATATGACTGGGCAATATATTCACTGGATGCAATGTCTTACATATGACTGGCCAATATATTCACTGGATGCAATGTCTTACATATGACTGGCCAATATATTCACTGGATGCAATGTCTTACATATGACTGGCCAATATATTCATGGTATGGACAGTTTTAGGATAGCTGGCCACATTGTGCTGCATTACATCATCCTGGCTTCCCTGGTGGTCCAAGTAAAGACCCTCCATTTTACTAATGCTGCAAATATACTACAATTTCTACCTGCTAAATGGGTTTTTAACACATTTCAACATCTAGTCAACAACGTCTACTGGGCTATAATTGCATCAAATACAATTTTTGTTTTCGTTATTTACTTGAATTGCAGAGAGCGTAAAAAAAGGGATGCGTGTTGGTGACTGAAGCAGCACTGACTGATTATTATGTGCTGTCACTGTGTAGGCTGCAGATAGACATCAGAGAGAGAGGACTGGGGAAGGATGGTCGAGGTGGGACCATAGTTGGAGAGGGAGCAAGCCAGGTGAATTAGTTGACATAGTGGTACAAATTCAAATGAGATTATCTCAACAACAACAACAAATCTCCCAATCAATATCAGGCTCAATAATTGAAAAGCATATTGTACCGGGAGAACAGTTCATAAATGCAGCTATGTATGAACAGGAAATATAGAGTATGTACAACCAAGTAAATCAATCAATGAGAAATGAGGAGCTGAAGAGCAGCTTCCTGTGTTTAAAACAAGCAGACAGCCCAAAGGAGAGGCCTGTCTGGGGTGATCACAATGCTGCTATTTTTATCCACTTCTAAAACACAAACAGGAGAATGGTGGCAGATAGAGAGAGGGAGTGAGAGAAAGAAAGCAGGGTGTTAGAAAGAGTGAACAAAGCAGGTAGTGTGAACTGAACTCTACCAGTGATGCTGTTTGTGCCAGTTTTAGAAGAGAAAAAATATATACATTTAACACAGACCCCAACGGTTGTCACCACAACAACCCCTGTGTGTGGGCGTCTGGGTGAGAGGGAGAGCATGGTTACAATGAGGGGGAAATATTCACTAAAATGGCCAAGCATGAGCACTTCCTTTACCACAGAGAGACAGAAAGAGAGAGAATGGTACACAGAGATAGAGATTCACTGGAATCAACACAATTAGACCCAACCAAATCATGAGAAAAACAAAACGATAACTGCTGGAATGTTATTCGGCCTCAAACCGAGAGTACACAGTGGCAGAATACCCAAACCTAAGGAACGCTTTGACTATGTTCAGACTCAGTGAGCATTGAGAGCATTGCTATTGAGAGAGGCCGCTGTAGGCAGACCTGGCTCTTAAGAGAAGACAGGTTATGTGCACACTGCCCATGAAAAGAGGTGGAATCTGAGCATCACTTCCTTACCTCCAGCCAAATGTATGACCATATCAGAGACACATACAGTATTTCCCTCAGATTGCACAAATCCATTTTTTATAAACTCACATCTATTGAGTGAAATAACACAATGTGCATCACAGCAGCAAGATTTGTGACCTGTTGCCACAAGAAAACGGCAACAAGTGAAGAACAAACACCATTGTAAATACAACCTATATTTATTTTCTGTTTTGTACTTCAATTATTTGCACATTGTTACAATACTGTGTAATGTTTACTCTTTAGTTCAGTGAGTGAGTGAGTGAGTGAGTGAGTGAGTGAGTGAGTGAGTGAGTGAGTGGAGAGACATGTGTGACCTAATAGTATCAAGGCATGGCTTCTCTCTCTCCTTGTGAATTCTGGAGACCTCAGGGCAATGCAGTGAGACTGAGCTGGGATTGCAAAGAACAGGGCTAAATCCCAAATGGCACCCTATTCCCTACATAGTGCACTACTTTTGACCAGAGCCCATTCCCTACACAGTGCGCTACTTTTGGACTATGGGCCCTGGTCAAAAGTAGTGCTCCCTATAGGGAATAGGTTACCATTTGTGACACATGCCATGACAGAGCAGGGAGACTGAGATGGGGTAGCAGAGAATCGTACACTGCTTTTCAGATCCTTACACTTCCCAGTCAGTAGAGATACTCTGAATCAACTTCTCTCCTCCTTGCCTGGTTACGGCTTGGCTGTAACCTCCGTCTTATTATGCTGTTTCCAATAGCGTATGGTGTATGTCTATAATATATACGGATCTTTTTTTACTTGTATTTATTCGGAACCCAATTAAGACCAGGGTCTCATTCACAATGGTGCCCTGAGTACAAATATTTTCACAATCAATAAAATGAACATTCCAAATAAAACAATAATAATAAAAATAAAATACTACAATTTCAACAAATAAACCACTATGATCAATTGAAACAACTGCAATCCTCAATGAATTAATTTAACACCAAAGTCCTAAACTGCCCTAGCGACACCAGGGAATCAAGTTGCAAGGAATTTTGCAGGTTACTCCAACAATGGGGTGCACTAACACTAAAGGAGAATTTACCTAAATTGGTGGAGACCAGAGGGACCTGAAGAGTTAACCAATCGTGAGAGCTCATTCTTTTTTAGACTTTAACAACAAAGTTAGGGAAGTTGGGATTTTGTGTAGTAAAGCTTTGAAAAACAAAAAGGGAGTAACGACATGATTTTAATGAGGACCAGCCAACATTTTGATACAGGATTTTTTTGTTTATTAAATTTTTGTTATTTATTTTGTTTACCTTTATTTAACTAGGCAAGTCAGTTAAGAACAAATTCTTATTTTACAATGACGGCCTACCCTGGCCAAACCCGGACGACGCTGGGCCAATTGTACCCCACCCTATGGAACTCCTGATCACGGCTGGTTGTGATACAGCCCGGGATCGAACCAGGGTCTGTAGTGACAACTCTAGCACTGAGATGCAGTGCCTTAGACCGCTGCACCACTTGGGAGCCCCAAGGACGCAGTGTTGAGTATTAAAACGGTCATCTGTGATAAAGCAAAGGGCGCTATGGTAGACAGCATCCAATGGTTTAAGAGCAGTGGCTTCTGCAATCTGGTAAACGGTGTCATCATAGTCAAGAACTGTCTGGAAAGTTGACTGTACATCTGCTTCCTGCTATTTAGGGAGAGGCAAGATCTATTTAAAAATAATAATAATCCCACTTCAGATTTCTATATATTATTGATAGGTTTACTGTGGATTCTGTTTACAGTGGATTCTGCTTACTGTGGATTCTGTTTACTGTGGATTCTGCTTACTGTGGATTCTGCTTACTGTGGATTCTGTTTACTGTGGATTCTGCTTACTGTGGATTCTGCTTACGGTAGATTCTGTTTACTGTGGATTCTGTTTACTGTGGATTATGTGGATTCTGTTTACTTTGGCAGCACCATTTCACCTAATCAAATTCTGGGTAAATGCATTATCCCTTTCATACACATACCAAAATCCCACTAAATTATCATGCCTGCATTTTTATACCAAGGTTTTGGTATATCTGAAAGCGGTTGGAGGTTAAAAAAACCTAAAAAAACATGGAAAAATAAAAGCCACCTAAAGACTGTCTTGATTCCTGCATTTTCACAGACCTTGTAACCAAAATACAGGTATCAGGTCTGTGTGAATGGTCATCTTCTCTATAGGTATCAGGTCTGTGTGAATGGTCATCTTCTCTGTAATGGTCATCTTCTCTATAGGTATCAGTCTGTGTGAATGGTCAATGGTCATCTGTGAATGGTCATCTTCTCTATAGGTATCAGGTCTGTGGGAATGGTCATCTTCTCTATAGGTATCAGGTCTGGTCTGTTCTCTATAGGTATCAGGTCTGTGGGAATGGTCATCTTCTCTATAGGTATCAGGTCTGTGTGAATGGTCATCTTCTCTATAGGTATCAGGTCTGTGGGAATGGTCATCTTCTCTATAGGTATCAGGTCTGTGGGAATGGTCATCTTCTCTATAGGTATCAGGTCTGTGGGAATGGTCATCTTCTCTATAGGTATCAGGTCTGTGGGAATGGTCATCTTCTCTATAGGTATCAGGTCTGTGGGAATGGTCATCTTCTCTAGGTCTGTGTGAATTGTCATCTTCTTCTCTATAGGTATCAGGTCTGTGGGAATGGTCATCTTCTCTATAGGTATCAGGTCTGTGGGAATGGTCATCTTCTCTATAGGTATCAGGTCTGTGTGAATTGTCATCTTCTTCTCTATAAGTATCAGGTCTGTGTGAATGGTCATCTTCTCTATAGGTATCAGGTCTGTGGGAATGGTCATCTTCTCTATAGGTATCAGGTCTGTGGGAATGGTCATCTTCTCTATAGGTATCAGGTCTGTGGGAATGGTCATCTTCTCTATAGGTGTCTGGTCTGTGTAAATGGTCATCTTCTTCTCTATATATATCAGGTCTGTGTGAATGGTCATCTTCTTCTCTATAGGTGTCAGGTCTGTGTGAATGGTCATCTTTTTCTCTATAGGTGTCTGGTCTGTGTGAATGGTCATCTTCTCTATAGGTATCAGGTCTGTGTGAATGGTCATCTTCTTCTCTATAGGTGTCAGGTCTGTGTGAATGGTCATCTTTTTCTCTATAAGTATCAGGTCTGTGGGAATGGTCATCTTCTCTATAGGTATCAGGTCTGTGGGAATGGTCATCTTCTCTATAGGTATCAGGTCTGTGGGAATGGTCATCTTCTCTATAGGTGTCTGGTCTGTGGGAATGGTCATCTTCTCTATAGGTATCAGGTCTGTGTGAATGGTCATCTTCTTCTCTATAGGTATCAGGTCTGTGTGAATGGTCATCTTCTTCTCTATCGGTATCAGGTCTGTGTGAATGGTCATCTTCTTCTCTATAGGTGTCTGGTCTGTGTGAATGGTCATCTTCTCTATAGGTATCAGGTCTGTGTGAATGGTCATCTTCTTCTCTATAGGTGTCAGGTCTGTGTGAATGGTCATCTTCTTCTCTATAGGTGTCAGGTCTGTGTGAATGGTCATATTTTTCTCTATAAGTATCAGGTCTGTGTGAATGGTCATCTTCTCTATAGGTGTCAGGTCTGTGTGAATGGTCATCTTTTCTCTATATCAGGTCTCAGGTCTGTGGTCTGAATGGTCATCTTCTTCTATAGGTGTCAGGTCTGTGTGAATGGTCATCTTCTTCTCTATAGGTGTCAGGTCTGTGTGAATGGTCATCTTTTCTCTATAAGTATCAGGTCTGTGTGAATGGTCATCTTTTCTCTATAGGTGTCAGGTCTGTGTGAATGGTCATCTTTTTCTCTATAAGTATCAGGTCTGTGGGAATGGTCATCTTCTCTATTGGTGTCTGGTCTGTGTAAATGGTCATCTTCTCTATATATATCAGGTCTGTGTGAATGGTCATCTTCTTCTCTATAGGTGTCAGGTCTGTGTGAATGGTCATCTTCTTCTCTATAGGTGTCAGGTCTGTGTGAATGGTCATCTTTTTCTCTATAAGTATCAGGTCTGTGTGAATGGTCATTTTCTCTATAGGTGTCAGGTCTGTGTGAATGGTCATCTTTTTCTCTATAAGTATCAGGTCTGTGGGAATGGTCATCTTCTCTATTGGTGTCTGGTCTGTGTAAATGGTCATCTTCTCTATATATATCAGGTCTGTGTGAATGGTCATCTTCTTCTCTATAGGTGTCTGGTCTGTGTGAATGGTCATCTTCTCTATAGGTATCAGGTCTGTGTGAATGGTCATCTTCTTCTCTATAGGTATCAGGTCTGTGTGAATGGTCATCTTCTTCTCTATCGGTATCAGGTCTGTGTGAATGGTCATCTTCTTCTCTATAGGTGTCTGGTCTGTGTGAATGGTCATCTTCTCTATAGGTATCAGGTCTGTGTGAATGGTCATCTTCTTCTCTATAGGTGTCAGGTCTGTGTGAATGGTCATCTTCTTCTCTATAGGTGTCAGGTCTGTGTGAATGGTCATATTTTTCTCTATAAGTATCAGGTCTGTGTGAATGGTCATCTTCTCTATAGGTGTCAGGTCTGTGTGAATGGTCATCTTTTTCTCTATAAGTATCAGGTCTGTGGGAATGGTCATCTTCTCTATAGGTGTCTGGTCTGTGTAAATGGTCATCTTTTTCTCTATAAGTATCAGGTCTGTGGGAATGGTCATCTTCTCTATTGGTGTCTGGTCTGTGTAAATGGTCATCTTCTCTATATATATCAGGTCTGTGTGAATGGTCATCTTTTTCTCTATAGGTGTCTGGTCTGTGTGAATGGTCATCTTCTCTATAGGTATCAGGTCTGTGTGAATGGTCATCTTCTTCTCTATAGGTGTCAGGTCTGTGTGAATGGTCATCTTCTTCTCTATAGGTGTCAGGTCTGTGTGAATGATCATCTTTTTCTCTATAAGTATCAGGTCTGTGGGAATGGTCATCTTCTCTATAGGTATCAGGTCTGTGGGAATGGTCATCTTCTCTATAGGTATCAGGTCTGTGGGAATGGTCATCTTCTCTCTGGTCTAATGGTCATCTTCTCTATAGGTATCAGGTCTGTGTGAATGGTCATCTTCTTCTCTATAGGTGTCAGGTCTGTGTGAATGGTCATCTTCTTCTCTATAGGTGTCAGGTCTGTGTGAATGGTCATCTTCTTCTCTATAGGTGTCAGGTCTGTGTGAATGGTCATCTTCTTCTCTATAGGTGTCAGGTCTGTGTGAATGGTCATATTTTTCTCTATAAGTATCAGGTCTGTGTGAATGGTCATCTTCTCTATAGGTGTCAGGTCTGTGTGAATGGTCATCTTTTTCTCTATAAGTATCAGGTCTGTGGGAATGGTCATCTTCTCTATAGGTATCAGGTCTGTGTGAATGGTCATCTTCTTCTCTATAGGTGTCAGGTCTGTGTGAATGGTCATCTTCTTCTCTATAGGTGTCAGGTCTGTGTGAATGGTCATCTTTTTCTCTATAAGTATCAGGTCTGTGTGAATGGTCATTTTCTCTATAGGTGTCAGGTCTGTGTGAATGGTCATCTTTTTCTCTATAAGTATCAGGTCTGTGGGAATGGTCATCTTCTCTATTGGTGTCTGGTCTGTGTAAATGGTCATCTTTTCTATATATATCAGGTCTGGTGAATCTGTCTGTGAATGGTCATCTTTTCTATATATATCAGGTCTGTGTGAATGGTCATCTTCTCTATAGGTGTCAGGTCTGTGTGAATGGTCATCTTTTTCTCTATAAGTATCAGGTCTGTGGGAATGGTCATCTTCTCTATAGGTGTCAGGTCTGTGTGAATGGTCATCTTCTTCTCTATAGGTGTCAGGTCTGTGTGAATGGTCATCTTCTTCTCTATAGGTGTCAGGTCTGTGTGAATGGTCATCTTTTTCTCTATAAGTATCAGGTCTGTGTGAATGGTCATCTTCTCTATAGGTGTCAGGTCTGTGTGAATGGTCATCTTTTTCTCTATAAGTATCAGGTCTGTGTGAATGGTCATCTTCTCTATAAGTATCAGGTCTGTGTGAATGGTCTTCTTCTCTATAAGTATCAGGTCTGTGGGAATGGTCATCTTCTTCTCTATAGGTATCAGGTCTGTGTGAATGGTCATCTTCTCCATAGGTATCAGGTCAGTGTGAATCATTCTCTGTTTTTTTGCAGGTAAATCATTAACACTTCCATTGTTTAACACCTCCCTATGTTGAACTGTAAACAGCCCCCATGGTTTAACAACACCCACCACCCCTCTAAATGTTCAAGTTACCCACTGATATGTAGAAACGGGTCTACCTGCACATAAGTGGTAACTAAGTTTTTTTTTTTTTTTAGTTGGTCATGTAAAGATTGCCTTAGATTTTTTACAGGTAACATACCACACCTTCTGTCTGACATGAGTATAAATGTCATTGGTAAATACAGGTAATTATGCCAGGTGTGAATGTTCTAGCATATGCCTAGCTAACCAGATTGTATTCAATGGGAACCCCATCCACAGTTGATAGCCCATCAGCAGGAAATGAAGCATGCTAATTCTGGATAATGGAGGCTACAGCCATATCAGGGCTACTTCTCTACCATGCTGAGAGAGAAATCCTTAATATTACTTTTCCTCATCTAGTGATGTACCGTGACTTACTAAAAGCACATGAGCATGAACCAACCACCAACCAGCCCATATAAACCAACCACTTATTCTTCTTTGGAGTTTAATGGCAGTTTGCAAAAAATGTTTGTAGGTACATTACTGCCACTCATAAAACCAAACACTGCATTATTGTTGACATTTTATAAACCCAGCCAGTCAGAATATCCCGACACACAATGAGAGAAGCTACGCTAATTATTCTGCCTCTTTGTTCCTCCCTAACAATTATTTACAGAGTAGAGAGAGAGTGTAAATAGAGAGAGTAGAGAGAGAGAAAGAAATAGTAGAGGGAGAGAGAGAGTACAGAGATTTGATAGAGAGAGAAGAGAGAAGAAAGAGAGAGAGAGTGTAAATAGAGATTAGATAGAGAGGGAGAGAGTAGAGAGAGTAAATAGAGATTAGATGTAGAGAGAGTAAATAGAGATTAGATGGAGAGAGAGTAGAGAGAGTAAGTAGAGATTAGATATAGAGGGGGAGAGAGTAGAGAGAGTAAATAGAGATTAGATAGAGAGAGTAGAGAGAGTAGGAGAGAGAGAGAGTGAGTAAATATAGATTAGATAGAGAGGGAGAGAGAGTAGAGAGAGTAAATAGAGATTAGATAGAGAGGGAGAGAGAGTAGAGAGAGTGTAGAGAGAGTAAGAGAGAGTACGAGAGAGAGAGTAAATAGAGATTAGATAGAGAGGGAGAGAAGAGAGTGAGAGAGTGTGAGAGTAAATAGAGATTAGATGGAGAGAGTAGAGAGAGTAAATAGAGATTAGATATAGTGGGGGAGAGAGTAGAGAGAGTAAATAGAGATTAGATAGAGAGGGAGAGAGAGTAGAGAGAGTAAGAGAGTAAATAGAGATTAGATAGAGAGGGAGAGAGAGTAGAGAGAGTAAGAGAGAGAGAGAGAGTAAATAGAGATTAGATAGTGAGAGAGAGTAAGAGAGTGAGAGAGTGTGAGAGTAAATAGAGATTAGATAGAGAGTGGAGAGAGTAAATAGAGATTAGATAGAGAGAGTAAGAGAGAGTGAGAGAGAGTAAATAGAGATTAGATAGAGAGGGAGAGAGAGTAGAGAGAGTAAATAGAGATTAGATGGAGGGAGAGAGAGTAAATAGAGATTAGATGTAGAGAGAGTAAATAGAGATTAGATGGAGAGTAAATAGAAATAGAGATTAGATATAGAGGGGGAGAGAGTAGAGAGAGTAAATAGAGATTAGATAGAGAGAGTAGAGAGAGTAAGAGAGGGAGAGAGTGAGTAAATATAGATTAGATAGAGAGGGAGAGAGAGTAGAGAGAGTAAATAGAGATTAGATAGAGAGGGAGAGAGAGTAGAGAGAGTAAATAGAGATTAGATAGAGAGAGTAGAGAGAGTGTAGAGAGAGTAAGAGAGAGTACGAGAGAGAGTAAATAGAGATTAGAAAGAGAGGGAGAGAGAGAGTAAGAGAGAGTAGAGAGAGAGTAAATAGAGATTAGATAGAGAGGGAGAGAGAGAGTAAGAGAGTGAGAGAGTGTGAGAGTAAATAGAGATTGGATAGAGAGGGAGAGAGAGTAGAGAGAGTAAATCGAGATTAGATGGAGGGAGAGAGAGTAGAGAGTAGAGATAGTAGAGAGAGTAAGAGAGAGAGAGAGAGAGTAAATATAGATTAGATAGAGAGAGAGAGAGAAATAGATATTAGATAGAGAGGGAGAGAGAGTAGAGAGTAAATAGAGATTAGATAGAGATTAGATGGAGAGAGAGTAAGAGAGAGTAAGAGAGAGTGAGAGAGAGTGAGAGAGTGGGAGTGAGAGTAAATAGAGATTAGATAGAGAGGGAGAGAGAGTAGAGAGAGTAAATAGAGATTAGATGGAGAGAGAGTAGAGAGTAAATATAGATTAGATATAGAGGGGGAGAGAGTAGAGAGAGTAAATATAGAATAGATAGAGAGGGAGAGAGAGAGTAAATATAGATTAGATAGAGAGGGAGAGAGAGTAGAGAGAGTAAATAGAGATTAGATAGAGAGGGAGAGAGAGTAGAGAGAGTGTAGAAGAGTAAGAGAGAGATTAGATAGAGAGGGAGAGAGAGAGTAAAAGAGATTAGATAGAGAGGGAGAGAGAGTAAATAGAGATTAGATAGAGAGGGAGAGAGAGTAGAGAGAGTAAATAGAGATTAGATAGAGAGGGAGGGAGAGTAGAGAGAGTAAATAGAGATTAGATAGAGAGAGGAGAGAGTAAATAGAGATTAGATAGAGAGGGAGAGAGAGTAGAGAAATAGAGATTAGATAGAGAGAGTAGAGAGAGTAAATAGAGATTAGATAGAGAGAGAGAGTAAATAGAGATTAGATAGAGAGAGTAGAGAGAGTAAATGGAGATTAGATAGAGAGGGAGAGAGAGTAGAGAAATAGAGATTAGATAGAGAGAGTAGAGAGAGTAAATGGAGATTAGATAGAGAGGGAGAGAGAGTAGAGAGTAAGAGAGAGTAGAGAGTAGAGAGAAGAGAGAGAAAATAGAGATTAGATAGAGAGTAGAGAGAGTAAATAGAGAGTAAGAGAGAGAGTAGGGCCTAGGCCCTGACAGTAAATCTCAATTAGACAAAATAATGGTGTTCCAAAAAATGTTCAGTTGCCAGGACCACAAATACAAATTCCATCTAGTCACCTTTGCCCTAGAGCACACAAAAATCGATACATACCTCGGCTTAAACATCAGTGCCACAGGTAACTTCCACAAAGCAGTGAACGATCTGAGAGACAAGGCAAGAAGGGCCTTCTATGCCATCAAAAGGAACATAAAATTTGACATACCGATTAGGATCTGGCAAAAATACTTGAATGATTTATATAATCCCTTTCTGGTTGTGAGGTCTGGGGTCCGCTCACCAACCAAGAATTCACTAAATGGGAAAAACATTCAAATGAAACTCTGCATGAACAATTCTTCAAAAATATCCTATGTGTACAACATAAAACACAAAATAATGCATGCAGAGTAGAATTTGGATGATACCCACTAATTATCAAAATCCAGAAGAGCTGTTCAATTCTACAACCACCTAAAAGGAAGCGAATCACAAACCATCCATATCAAAGCCTCACTTCCAGAGAGATGAACTTGGAGAAGAGCCCCCTAAGCAAGCTGGTCCTGGGGGGTCTGTTCACAAAAACAAACAGACCCCACAGAGCCCCAGAACAGCAACACAATTAGACCCAACAAAATTATGAGAAAACAAAAATAATTATTTGACACTTTGGAAAGAATTAACAAAAAAAACTGAGAAAACTAGAATGATATTTGGCCCTTAACAGAGAGAACACAGTGGCAGAATACCTGACCACTGTGACTGACCCAAACTTAAGGAAAGCTTTGACTATGTACTGACTCACGTGAGAATTTCTATTAAGAGAGGATGCCGTAGGCAGACCTGGCTCTCAAGAGAAGACAGGCTATGTGCACACTGCTCACAAAATGAGGTGGAAACTGAGCTGCACTTCCTAACCTCCTGCCCAATAGGGAAATAGGGGATACCTAGTCAGTTGTACAAATGAATGCCTTCAACTAAAATGTGTCTTCTGCATTTAACCTAACCCCTCTGAATCAGAGAGGTGCTGGGGGCTGCCTTAATAGACATCCACGTCTTCGGCGCCCGGGGAATAGTGGGTTAACTACTTTGCTCAGGCAGAACGACAGATTTTTACCTTGTTAACTCGGGGATTCGATCCAGCAACCTTTCGGTTACTGGCCCAACGTTCTAACCACTAAATGTATGACCATATTAGAGACACATTTTTCCCTCAGATTACTTGGACCCACAAAGAATTCAAAAATCAAATCCAATAATGATAAACTCCCATATCTACTGGGTGAAATACCACAGTGTGCCATCACAGCAGCAAGTTGTGTGACCTGTTGCCACGAGAAAAGGGCAACCAGTAAAGAACAAACACCATTGTAAAAACAACCCATATTTATGTTTATTTATTTTGCCTTTTGTACTTGAACTACTTGCACATCGTTACAACACTGTATATAGACATAATTATTTTATTATTATTATTCTTTTGGAACTTTTGAGTGTAATGTTTATTGGCAGAGGGAGGGGAGTGGGGAAATGACCAGGCATATAATAATCTATGGCTTGAAGGAAATCCGTGGTAGGGCCACACTACATAAGGACTGGTTGTAAAGATGGAGACATATGAAATCTGTGGTAGGGCCACACTACATAAGGACTGGTTGTAAAGATGGAGACATATGAAATCTGTGGTAGGGCCACACTACATAAGGACTGGTTGTAAAGATGGAGACATATGAAATCTGTGGTAGGGCCACACTACATAAGGACTGGTTGTAAAGATGGAGACTGGAAATTGTAAAGATGGAGACTGGTTGTAAAGATGGAGACATGGTGAAATCCACACTACATAAGGACTGGTTGTAAAGATGGAGACATATGAAATCTGTGGTAGGGCCACACTACATAAGGACTGGTTGTAAAGATGGAGACATATGAAATCTGTGGTAGGGCCACACTACATAAGGACTGGTTGTAAAGATGGAGACATATGAAATCTGTGGTAGGGCCACACTACATAAGGACTGGTTGTAAAGATGGAGACATATGAAATCTGTGGTAGGGCCACACTACATAAGGACTGGTTGTAAAGATGGAGACATATGAAATCTGTAAACTACATAAGGACTGGTTGTAAAGATGGAGACATATGAAATCTGTGGTAGGGCCACACTACATAAGGACTGGTTGTAAAGATGGAGACATATGAAATCTGTGGTAGGGCCACACTACATAAGGACTGGTTGTAAAGATGGAGACATATGAAATCTGTGGTAGGGCCACACTACATAAGGACTGGTTGTAAAGATGGAGACATATGAAATCTGTGGTAGGGCCACACTACATAAGGACTGGTTGTAAAGATGGAGACATATGAAATCTGTGGTAGGGCCACACTACATAAGGACTGGTTGTAAAGATGGAGACATATGAAATCTGTGGTTGTAAAGATGGAGACATATGAAATCTGTGGTAGGGCCATAAGGACTGGTTGTAAAGATGGAGACATATGAAATCTGTGGTAGGGCCACACTACATAAGGACTGGTTGTAAAGATGGAGACATATGAAATCTGTGGTAGGGCCACACTACATAAGGACTGGTTGTAAAGATGGAGACATATGAAATCTGTGGTAGGGCCACACTACATAAGGACTGGTTGTAAAGATGGAGACATATGAAATCTGTGGTAGGGCCACACTACATAAGGACTGGTTGTAAAGATGGAGACATATGAAGTACTAAATATAATTGAATACAGCGCAAAGCTGTGTACTGTGTGTTTGTGTGTGTAAATGCATAGGTGTGTGGGTGTGTGTGTGAGTGTGTGCATGTGTGTAGGAGTGAGTGGTGGTTGTGTATGTATGTATGTGTGTGTGTGAGTGGGTGTTTATTCTACAATAAGGTGAGTGTGAACTCACCTTGATAGGCCCCGTGCTGAAGCAGATCTTCCGGCTGGGAGGAGGGTCCTCCTCTTCAGGCAGCCCAGGTTTCTCATAACAGCTGGACTCGGGCTCGTATGGCTCACCTTCATCCTCCTCCTCTTCCTGCTGGCTCCCTCCAGAGTCCTCCCCCACTGCGCTGTACATTCTGGTAGCCACCTGTTCTCCCCCTGACTGATCCTCCTTTACAGTCCTCTCTTCCCCCTCCTCGGCTGTACCCCCCTGGCCAATTTCTCCATCTCCACCCTGCCTCCCCCTCTCACTACTAGTGCCCTTGGGAGAAGTCTCCCTTACCTGGGCCTCTCTCTCTGTACTGTTCTCGCCATTCTCCAGAGAGGAGTGGTGGATGTCAGATTTAACTATGGTGCTGCTGGGCTCCAGGTCGCCAGAACGATCCTCAGACTGGCCCTCAATTTTGGCCTGGGACCCAGAGTCTGGCCCAGTCTTATCCCGGCCTTCCCTGGGCTCAGGGAGTGTGGGGCCACTGTGGCCTCCATTCTGCCCTCCGCTTTGGCCATCGGAGGTGGAGGAGGATGAGGCCCTGAGGCTTCTGGGAGGTCCATCCTGGTCCCTCTGGCTGCAGCCCCAACCCCCTTCCTCCTCCTGGCTGGTTGGTGGGAGGGTAGAAGCCCGGTTCGCCCTCTTAGAGATGATTTTAGAGCTGAGCTGCACCCCCACCTTGGTGCTGACCCCCCGGGAGGGCAGCGGAGGTGTGGAGGAGAGGCGATGCAGGTTGTTGCGGAGCTCTGAGGCCCGTTCGAAGACAGCGCTGAGCTGGGAGACGGTGGGGGACACGGCCTCGGTGGTGTCCAGGCTGTCCAGGGACTCTGTGCTGCCATTGAACCGCACCACCATGTCCAGCCTGCCATCCTGGATGCCCAGGCCCGAGCTCTGCTCTGTCTTCAGCAGGACCCGGTTGGTGGCAGCAGCCTGCTTCTCCCGCTCCAGCTGCTGGGCTGCCTTCTGTTGTTCCAAAATCTTCCGTGTCCCCTGCAACTTGGAGTAGCTGGGTGAAGAAGCTTGGAGAGCCTGCCCATTCTCCGCTTTGGCATTAGGGTCAAACCGGTTAACCCGCTCTGAAACAGTGGCTCCCAGCTTCAGCAAGGCGCTGTGGTCCACATTCTCATTCAGGCTACCGGCTCTGGGGAGGGAGAGACGCACTCTCTCAGTACTCTTCTCTGGGTCCTCCCCTCCCTCCAGGCAGGGAGATGTGCTCCCTGGGCCTTGCATCTGCTGAAACATGTTCTTGATACGGTGCACATTGGAGCCATAACTCCTGCGGCCGCGGGGGCCTTCCTGCATATGATCGCCTTTTGCAGCATTGTCCTTGGCAGGCCTCAGCGCCTGCATCCCCGCCTCGTATGCGTTCCGGTGCGGGGATGGGCTCCTCAACGTCGAACCGGAGCCGGTGCTTTTGGAAGATGAGGAATCGCTCTTCATCATGATCAGTCAAGCATCACAACCGCTGCTCAGCAACGACATATTTGCCTTTCCTTTCCTCGGTTGTCAGCACAAATTGGTCCGTTCTCACTGACAGTCAATTATGTTGGGGAGACCATGAGCCTCTGTCCCGTGCCGACTAGAATTGAATAGCAGAAGAGAATTTTAAAAACGACGGTATTGTTTTAGGCTGCGTGCATCCAGTGTTTTCCTATGGAAATTCGTCATTAAAACGCCAACCTGACCAAAAACCCGGATAAAATGCACTGGTTACAAAAACATCACTGCAGAAAACTGGAACAGTAACCTCATGAACGATGGATTTTCCACTGACGAAAGATTTATTCCGTTTAATCCCTTTTCACCAGCAGCAGCATCATTTTGATCTCTTGATTTTCTGAGCTGCTGATTTATGCCACTGTGTCCTCTTCGCTCGCGTAAAACGGTCCGTGCTCTCCCGGGTTCCTTGGGACGTCCCACCTCTGGAATTACCTCGTTGACATTTTAAATGGTTAGGTAAGGGTTATGGTTAAATTATGGTTTAGGGTATGGACGTCTCAAGGATCCCGTATATCACTTACCCACGTTAACGCTGCTGGGGATCGGGCGCAACGGGGTCATAGCGCCGGTCGTTTTCGCAGGTCCTCTACGTATTCATTCCTACACCTGGAATATAAACCTAGTGATAATCAACATATTTGTGAGGCCTACTTCATACACACGTTTTATATCATTACAATTGTGATATCAAGTAGACGAGCCAAATAAACAAATCTACTTTATTCTAAAAAGTAGGGCACTTTAGGACTCTGAAGAAATCAAACCCGAGTGCGTCAGATTACGGTGTCCGTTTAATATCGTCGCATCCTGCACCCACTACCTGTCTGACCTACAAGTTTGATAATACAATGTTATACAATGTGTTAGCAGTGAGAGACATTGTGACATTCTTGTGAGGGCGTAGGGTAGAATATTTCCTCAACTTCACTATAAAACCCTACCATGTTGGTTTGTAGGCTGTCGCCTCGTCTGGTTCTGCATCTCATGCGCTCCGCTCCATACAGTGTCCGTCCAATTCGTTCTCTAGCTACGAATAAACACTAAATGAGCTATATCTCAGAATATGTAGACAGATAAGGTTTAACATAATGATCGGAAAAAAATATAACAATAAAATCACAGTGATGGGGCAGACATTTTGATCAAGAGAAACCTTTAGAAAATATGCACTTTTTCTAACACTAAACATACAAATATGTATTTTACAGTTATAAAGGAAGGTGAAATCTTAGTTAGTCGTTTTATAAATTGATTATAATATATTTACACAAATTAGAAGTCATTTCAAGCCTTATTCATGCCGTTTAGTTGAATAGGAAAGACATGAGTACCTGAGTTTGGGTCCTAAAATATGACTACACCTCCGCTTGTTTACAACAGTTTCTTACAAGGTGAGATTTGAACCTTTCTTGGAGTATGCTTTGCTTGTGTTTCAGATTATTTTGTTCCCATTAGATAATGACATGGTAAATCATTTGAGACATTTTGAAGTGACTTTTATTGTAAATAAGAATATATGTTTCTAAACACTAATACATTCATGTGGATGCTACCATGATTAGGGATAGTCCTGAATGAATCGTGAATAATGATGAGTGAGAAGGTTAGATGCACAAATGTCATACCCCTGCAAAAATGCTAACCTCCCCTGTTATTGTAATGTTTAGATGTAATCACAGCTCAAAACAAGATGGCAGACTGGACAGGCTGATTTATTTTAGTCAATGACAACAAGTTGATTTTTATTTACATTGATCACTTATCCTATATATATATATATATATATATCAAATTATGATTCGTCTTTTACAATAGATATTTTAGAGAACTTACCAGTGATTAAATAGTTTTATAGTAAGAACAATAGTGCTGCCAGTATATATGCTGATGTAGGATGACAGCAGTTTGTGAAATGCCTGTAAATATAATTTCAGCAGCTATGTCAAGTGTATTGTTGTATGCCATGAGGCTGAGTAGTGGCGTGGACACGGTGTTCAAGTGCAAATCAGTTCACTGCCCAAGTTCCATGTTATTTGTAACCTCATGTAAATGTAACCTATCAAATAGTGATATCCTTTGGTGCTTGTGTTCCTATCTACTTGTACACAGTATTATGCCCATGTGGCAGCGGTCTGTGTTCCAGTTGCAGAGAAAGACAGTCCAGAATGAATTTGAACCCTTCCTGAAACACTATGGTAAGGCGGAGATTAAGTCACCTCTTTAAAAACAGCAGAACCTGAAGTTTGTGATTATACCTTTAATGATTGACCAATAGCAACAACGTAATGCATTCCAAATGAACAGATAAATGTTCATTGTAATTTCTTCACATTTTTTCATTTAAAGCATCATTACATGCATAGGTGTGTCACAAATGACATTCATGCAGCAGTCTGCAGCGATCATCATTTACATAACTTTTGAATCATTTAGCAGACACTTGCATCTAGAACAACTTACAGCACATCTCACTCTCCCATTCTGAAAAGCAGGGTGGGTCTACAATGATCCCATGCTGTTTATGTGCAACATGCAGTCCTTCCCAGCTGGCTTCGTTTTACCCAGACGCACTCCATGGTAACGGCTTCCTCTACTGGCCCAGGGAGAGAGTATTATAGCAGTACACAGTACCGACTCATCAACCTGGGGCCCCATTTAGCACCTTATTCCCTACATAGTGCACTACTTTTGACCATAGCCAAGCTGAGGAATAGGGTGCCATTTGGGACACAGACACTGTCATGAGGATTTAGTTTAAAACTTAACTCAGTTGAAATATGATTCTGCACTGAAACAGGTTGCAAGTTCAAACCCCTGAGCTGACAAGGTACAAATCTGTCGTTCTGCCCCTGAACAGGCAGTTAACCCATTGTTCCCAGGCCGTCATTGAAAATAAGAATTTGTTCTTAACTGACTTGCCTGGTTAAATAAAGGTAAAAAATAAATAAAAAATAAACATTCTGAAACTGCAGCTCTTTGAGTGTTGCCACCATTTCAATCACTGTAGTTGCTGATGTGTATAGTGGAGCCATCCGCATACAGACACATTTAGCTTTGAGTAAAGCCAGTGGCATGTTGTTAGTAAAGATTGAAAGAGGCCTACACAGTTGGCTAGGGGAATTCCTGATTCAACCTGGATTATGTTGGAGGCTTCCATTAAATAACCTATGTTCTGTTAGACAGGTAACTCTTTATCCACAACATAGCAGCAATTTTAACACAATTTTCCAGCAGCAGACTATGACCGATAATGTCAAAAGCCGCACTGAAGTCTAACTTAACAGACCAACATCTTTTTATCAATTTCGCTCAGCCAATCAGTCATTTGTGTAAGTGCTGTGCTTCTTGAACATCCTTCCCTATATTCGTGCTGAAAGTCTGTTGTCAATTTGTTTACTGTAAAATAGCATTGTAACTGGTCAAACCATTTTTTCTAAAACTACTAAGGGTTGGTAACAGGCTGATTTGTCAGCTATGAGCCAATAAAGGGGTCCGTACTATTTAGGTAGCGGTATGAATTCGGTAATGGGAGAGTATTGCGTCTAAACCATGTAAATAGTGGCTGCATCGAAATTGGCACTACCTTTGACCAAGGTGCCAAATGGCACCCTATTCCCTTTATAGTGCACTGCTTTTGATCAGAGCCCTATGGGCTCGAGTCAAAAGTAAGGCATTATAGTAGTGACATTTCAGATTCACTCAGTGACAGTAGTGAATATTTGTTTATTTATTCCTCCCACTGGCCTTGATTTCAGAAAAAAGAAAGCCCTACCAGGCTGAGACTCAATACAGTAGCTCAACCTGGTGGCCCAGCAGGGAGTAGTGTACTGTTACTACTAGTAGAGATTCAATACAGTAGCTCAACCTGGTGACCCAGCAGGGAGTAGTCTACTGTTACTACTAGTAGAGACTCACTACAGTAGATCAACCTGGTGGCCCAGCAGGGAGTAGTCTACTGTTACTACTAGTAGAGACTCAATACAGTAGATCAACCTGGTGACCCAGCAGGGAGTAGTCTACTGTTACTACTATTAGAGATTCAATACAGTAGCTCAACCTGGTGGCCCAGCAGGGAGTAGTCTACTGTTACTACTAGTAGAGACTCACTACAGTAGATCAACCTGGTGGCCAAGCAGGGAGTAGTCTACTGTTACTACTAGTAGAGACTCACTACAGTAGATCAACCTGGTGGTCCAGCAGGGAGTAGTCTACTGTTACTACTAGTAGAGACTCACTACAGTAGATCAACCTGGTGACCCAGCAGGGAGTAGTCTACTGTTACTACTAGTAGAGACTCACTACCACAGTAGATCAACCTGGTGACCCAGCAGGGAGTAGTCTACTGTTACTACTAGTAGAGACTCACTACAGTAGATCAACCTGGTGACCCAGCAGGGAGTAGTCTACTGTTACTACTAGTAGAGATTCAATACAGTAGCTCAACCTGGTGGCCCAGCAGGGAGTAGTCTACTGTTACTACTAGTAGAGACTCACTACAGTAGATCTGGTGGCCCAGCAGGGAGTAGTTTCAATACAGTAGCTCAACCTGGTGACCCAGCAGGGAGTAGTCTACTGTTACTACTAGTAGAGACTCAATACAGTAGCTCAACCTGGTGACCCAGCAGGGAGTAGTCTACTGTTACTACTAGTAGAGACTCAATACAGTAGCTCAACCTGGTGACCCAGCAGGGAGTAGTCTACTGTTACTACTAGTAGAGACTCACTACAGTAGATCAACCTGGTGACCCAGCAGGGAGTAGTCTACTGTTACTACTAGTAGAGACTCACTACAGTAGATCAACCTGGTGGCCAAGCAGGGAGTAGAGACTCACTACAGTAGATCAACCTGGTGACCCAGCAGGGAGTAGTCTACTGTTACTACTAGTAGAGACTCAATACAGTAGCTCAACCTGGCCCTAAACTGGTGGTCTGGTTTGTTTGAGCTTTAGCCAACTCGTTTGTCAAAAAATGTTGCTACAGCACATATGGGACCCGGCTAGCGCAACTCCACATAGAACACATACTACTTATGAGAGCGAGGGAGAGATCTGGCAAACAAACATTCTGGCTAAATATTCTTGAATCAGATATAGAACCCATTGCCCTTCATGTTTGTGAGGTCTGGGGTCCGCTCACCAACCAAGAATTTATAAAATAGAACAAACACCAAATTGAGACTCTGTACAACGTAAAACACCAAATAATGCGTGCAGAGCAGACCAATACCCGCTAACTATCAAAATCCAGAAAAGAGTCGTTAAGTTCTACAACCAAATAAAAAAAAAGTGATTCCCAAACCTTCCATAACAAACCATCACTTACAGAGCTGAACTTGGAGAAGAGTCCCCTAAGCAAGCTGGTCCTGGGGCTCTTCAGTTCACAAACACAAACAGACCCTACAGAGTCCCAGGGCAGCAACACAATTAGACCCAACCAAATCATGAGAAAACAAAAAGATAATTACTTGGAAAGAACAAAAAAAACAGAGCAAACTAGAATGCTATTCGGCCCTAAATAATGAGTATACAGTGGCAGAATACCGGACCACTGTGACTGACCCAAACTTAAGGAAAGCTTTGACTATGTACAGACTCAGGTGAGCATAGCCTTGCTATTGAGAGAGGCCGCCGTAGGCGGACCTGGCTCTCAAGAGAAGATTGGTGGCAGTGTGCACATAGCCTAAGGTGGAAACTAAACTGCACTTCCTAACCTCCTGCCCAATGTATGACCAGAGACACGTTTCCCTCAGATTACACAGATCCACAAAGAATTAGAAAACAAACGCAATTTTGAAAAACTCCCAGATCTACTGGGTGAAATACCAGTGCCATCACAGCAGCAACATGTGACCTGTTGCCACAAGAAAAAGAGCAAACAGTGAAGTATACATTATAAATACAACCCATGTTTATTTATTTTCTGTTTTTGCTCATCGTTACAACACTATATAGACATATGACATGTTAACATGTGTTTCCCATGCCAATAAAGCCATTGAGAGAAATAGATAATAATATGCAACTTGGATTATGATATTTGGTCTATACCACCACCTAGTGGATCAACTTCAAAGTGTACCAGTAAATTCCAAGTCAGGTATACAGTGCATTCAGACCCCCGGACTTTCACATTTTGCTACGTTACATCCTTATTCTAAAATAGATTAAATATATTTTCCCTCATCTATACACAATAACCCATCATAACAAAGCAAAAACTTACACATTTATTTAAAATAAATACAACTGAAAATCATATTTACATAATGATGCAGACCCTTTACTCAGTACTTTGTTGAAACACCTTTGGCAGCGATTACAGGCTCGAGTCTTGTTGGGTATGGCGCTACAAGCTTGGCTCACCTGTATTTCAGGAGTTTCTCCCATTCTCTGCAGATCCTCTCAAGCTCTGTCATGTTGGATGGAGAGGGTCCCTACACAGATATTTGCAGGTCTCTCCAGAGATGTTCGATTGGGTTCATCAAGTCCAGACTCTGCTGGGCCACTCAAGGACATTCAGACTTGTCCTGAAGCAACTCCTGCATTGTCTTGGCAGTGTGCTTAGGGTTGTTGTCCTGTTGGAAGGTGAACCGTCGCCCCAGTCTGAGGTCCTGAGCGCTCTTGAGCAGGTTTTCATCAAGGATCTCTGTACTTTGCACCATTCTCCCATTTAAGAATAATGTGGGCCATTGTGTTCTTGGGGACCTTCAATGCTGCATAAATATATTGGTACCCTTCCCCAACTCTGTGCCATGACACAATCCTGTCTCGGCGCCCTCGGACAATTCCTTCAATCTCATGGCTTGGTTTTTGTTCTGACATGCATTGTCAACTGTGGGACCTTATACAGACAGGTGTGTGCCTTTCCAAATCAATTGAAATTAGCACAGGTGGACAGCAATCAAGTTGTAGAAACATCTCAAGAATGATCCATGGAAACAGTATGCACCTGAACTCAATTTCGAGTCTCATAGCAAATAGTTTGAATACTTATGTAAATAAGGTGTTTCTGTTTTTCATTTTATTATACATTGCAGACATTTCTAAAAAACTGTTTTCGCTTTGCAATTATAGGGTTTTGTGTGTAGATTGATGAGGAAAACATTTAATTGAATCAATATTAGAATAAGGCTGTTAGGCTTCACTATTCTCTCTCACATGGTCACAAATAGTGTCTGCGCATGTGAATGCATTCGCTTCAGCGTGGTAGTCAGGGTACCAAACAGCTGAGAGGTTGATCCTTGACCTCAACATTCTTATGAGGGAACTAATCCCCATTTTATGCAATTTTCTCTCTATGCGTATTCTGACGCAAGGAAACGATGAATAAGGTCATGCGAACCTGCCGGTTCCAAGAGGGAAAATCATCTACTTTACTTTTTCCTATAGAAATAACACAATTCTCCATGCACTGTAATTTACAACTTGTTTAGAGCTATTGATAAGAGCTAGGTAAATGAGTAGGGAATTGTAAATATAAATTACAATTATTTTTAAAATCTATTTTACCTTATAATCGCTGGAGACAAATGTGAAACCAGTCATATGGCAACAAAACTGAAGCATATCAACATATCAACTTTCCCATCGTAAAGTTGATGAAATGCTGTGCCATTGTGTATGATTTCAATTGTACAGCCCTTTAACTTGCAGTGTTGGGCACTCTCGAGCGTCTTAATTATAAGCTACCCCCACTTTCTCCGTTTCCCGTTTCTATCATTTTAAATATTAGCCACTATCATTATCGACTGTCAGTAGACCACACATACTCAACTACCAATTCACTGTTCGTTCCCGTCAGATGGTGTAGCCTACATTAATCATTCCATTTCATTACATTGTGTTATTTACCTTCATTTGCATCCTCTGTAAACACCGTCACGGCCATGTGGTTGTTGCTGAGGATCATTAGTAACACGTGATAATTAAAAAAATGACATGTAGGCTAACTGAATGTTATAAAGCAGAGTGGAGACCAAGCCTTAACCGACCCGACGAATGGCGTACTACTTGGCTGTGTCATCACACAGTCCCATGGATAGTGCAGGCAATAGACCAGGGTATAGCCTAATATTGTACACTATTCTCCCACAATAATTATTTTACACTTATCTTCCAACATTAACCTGGGTTAAAGAACTGAATGTGGCAATTTTCAGAATTAATCAAACCACCGTTTTTTTTCCTTTGGTGTGTAAAGGCTCTCCAGACCTGTTTTTTTTATTATTATTCATAAATACTTTCTTAAACCTAATCATTGGTAGGCAAATAGCCTACACGTAGTGGTAGAATTTTTCTTATTTATATATATATTCCATGTTTTTTCTAAATAAAACCCCTAACTGACTCCATTGTTGTTTTAATGGTAATCTCGATCCCCAAATAGTCTGTGTAATAATTCTGTAATTACCAGGCAATAACATTTGTCCAGAGATGTCTTATTAATCAGAGGAGCGCTGCCAATGACGTGCCTAGTAGTACTACATACTACTATCAAATAGAAGCAATTTAGGAACACAATAAAAAAAAGCACAACAAATAGACTACTAATTACAGGGTAACCACACAGAGGCATCATTGACTTTCATCCACTTCATCCACGTCGTCTTTAGGAAGACAAATCCTCTTTTAAAAAAGTAAAATAACAGGATAAAAACTCCGCGTGTCATCTGCGCTTCATTTTCGAAGGAAACATATAGAAGATCTATAAAAGGACATTGCAAATTTAGTAGAATCGCATCCACATAATCCACACGTTTCAGCATGTCTTCTTTTTGTGACTGGATTTGTGGATGTGTAGCGCCAAGCCTGGTTTGGAGGATATCCTTCTGAAATGGATCTGGCCGGAAACAAAAACACGGAGACCTGCAGTGGGTAGACCACAGACCCGTGTGAGGTAGGTAGACTGTAGCCCTCACTGTAGCCTAGTCTAATTCAGAACTGTTCCACCGAAAACCTCCAGAGTTCAGTACAAGGCTACATTACTAATTCTAGGATCCCAACAAAATAGTGACAAGGCTCAGAAGTCAACTCATATTTATTATTGCGTAATTACTGTGTCATTGGAAATTAGGAGCACTGGACATTTAGAAAATTATACGTTTTTTTCAACCAAACCAACTAGAAAGTTTGTACTATGTTTTGAGCTGCTACAATGTTGCTGCCATGCTCTGTTTTTATGTGTTGCTGCCATGTTGTGTTGCTGCCATGCTCTGTTTTTATGTGTTGCTGCCATGTTGTGTTGCTGCCATGCTCTGTTTTTATGTGTTGCTGCCATGCTTGTGTTGCTGCCATGCTCTGTTTTTATGTGTTGCTGCCATGTTGTATTGCTACCATGCTCTGTTTTTATGTGTTGCTGCCATGCTCTGTTTTTATGTGTTGCTGCCATGCTCTGTTTTTATGTGTTGCTGCCATGCTCTGTTTTTATGTGTTGCTGCCATGCTCTGTTTTTATGTGTTGCTGCCATGCTCTGTTTTTATGTGTTGCTGCCATGCTCTGTTTTTATGTGTTGCTGCCATGCTCTGTTTTTATGTGTTGCTGCCATGCTCTGTTTTTATGTGTTGCTGCCATGCTCTGTTTTTATGTGTTGCTGCCATGTGTTGCTGTTTTTTATGCTCTGTTTTTTTATGTGTTGCTGCCATGCTCTGTTTTTATGTGTTGCTGCCATGCTCTGTCTTTTTTATGTGTTGCTGCCATGCTCTGTTTTTTTATGTGTTGCTGCCATGCTGTGTTTTTATTGTGTTGCTAACATGCTCTGTTTTTTTATGTGTTGCTGCCATGCTGTGTTTTTATTGTTGCTTGCTACCATGCTCTGTTTTTATGTGTTGCTGCCATGCTGTGTTGTTGTCTTATTTTTATGGTTGCTGCTGCTTTTTTTATGTAGTGTTGTGCTACCATGTGTTTTTATGTGTTGCTCTGCTTGTTTTTATGTGTTGCAATGTGTGTTTTGTCCTATATTTTATTTTTTTTAATATTGTGTTGCTAACATGCTCTGTTTTTATGTGTTGCTGCCATATTGTGTTGCTACCATGCTCTGTTTTTATGTGTTGCTGCCATGCTCTGTTTTTATGTGTTGCTGCCATGTTGTGTTGCTAACATGCTCTGTTTTTATGTGTTGCCTTTGTGTTGTTGTCTTAGGTCCATCATTTGTAAATGTGTGTTTTGTCCTAATTTTATTTTTATGTGTTCTTTTGGTAGGCCATCATTGTAAATAAGAATGTGTTCTTAACTGACTTGCCTAGTTAAATAAATGTTAAATAAACATCACTTGTTATCCCAAATGCTCCTTACCAATGTCCTACAAGTCCCACTCATCAGGGTTCGAGTCAGTTGTAATAACTAGGGCTATGTTGGTTAATGCCTCAACATTATGTTTCCCAAGAACAAGACCAACATGGGCTGAAGTTATGTGTTTGACTATAAACCTACAACAAGATTAGATTTGAATGAAAGTTAAACTTTTACGTTATTTGGGAGATTAGTTTATCAGTTGCCCAAAAGAAACTATAAAATATAAAAAATGTATAATCAGCCACGGTCGCTGAATTGTCTGTCGGTTTGATGTGAGCCGAATGGAGAAAACCAAGGGGACATGTCAAACATTGTGTAGACCACTTCACATGCTTTATTCAGCATCCAAATAATTAAAAACATCTTGATTTATTATACATGTACAACATCAGTACAGATTCTCTTTTTTCAAAACCATGAAGGTGTGTCTGCTTCTCAGATTTTGTCAAACTCTTTTCCTTTTTTAGAAACCTAAAACGTTTTTCTTCAACAAACAAAACACAAACATCAGCTGGGTTTGAGTGGTGCTTTAGTGATGCAGTGATCGGGACAATCACAAGGGTAGCATAGAAGGTGGACACAAACATCAGCTGGGTTTGAGTGGTGCTTTAGTGATGCAGTGATCGGGACAATCACAAGGGTAGCATAGAGGGTGGACACAAACATCAGCTGGGGAAATGAAATACAACTGAAAACAAAACCACTTCCCTAAATCCACACCAGACACCATTGGCATGCATTATATCCACAGTAAAACATATTTCAGAACTGTTAATTAACCAACACTTGACAAAGAAAACAATTGTACTAGCCTGACAACAAGGAAGACAGCGTGTTGATTTGTTAGCACCAAAGATCCGATGGTTGTTAGCTAATTATGACAGGAAAAGATTGTTCTAACAAAGACCAATAACTGGACCTCATGAGTTGATATTATAGCACCTTTGACATTTGTTTTCTATCCAATAATATTCCTGTAGTGTAAAATCGGCCCTAGGGTTTGTGAAACATTTTGTGTAACATGGAGTTCTTCTCTGAGGTAGCCATTAATGTATTCAAAATTAATATGAATGTTCAGGTGTTTTTCTGTCATAAATTTAGAACAAGAAGACACTTCACTGTCGTTTTTAAGATGTATTTAATACCAGAAAATGGTACATAGCATTTGTTGCTTTCATTGTCCTTCCGCAGTGGTAAAAAACGATAAAGAAGTCACCTGTATCTCATTGTGTTTCTCCATGGGGATTTTACACTTCATATTACACTTGTTTTCTTGTTGCCAGTGGAAACAAAATATTATTTTTTAAGTGTCCTTGATTGTTGTAAGTTTCGGTTGAAGTAGCAGTCCCCAAATGTATTTTCTTCAGAATCAAAAACATGCAAACGACGTCTTCAGCAGAGTAGTTTTAAGCTCGTGGACCAGTGGCAGCCGAATGAGTTTGTAGGTAATGCATAGAAAATAGAATTAGAGATGACTGCAAACAATTTCATGTCCATATTTCTTTTTGATTTTATACGAAGCAGACAGGGCCAACTTCGACGCCAAACTCCTGATCAGGTGCACCAACGTCCATAGGAGCGATGTCAATGATGGGCAGGCGAGATGTTTTTGATGTCTTGTAGTCGATGACTGTCTTGCCCCATGTGCCAGTATGTGACTGTGGAGAGAGAGTGAGAGAGAGAGAGAGAGAGCATAGGTCAGAATCAGAAACCAGTCCTAGTAAAGATGAATGATGACACACTAACCTCTATATAACCTCTGTTTTATTTAGTTACTTCCTTCATCTTTAGTTTCATAACATGGATTTCACACAATTTTAAATTCAAAATGAGGACAGTAGAAGAAGAGAATAGAGGAGAGTAGAAGAAGAGAATAGAGGATAGTAGATGAAGAGAATAGAGGAGAGTAGAAGAAGAGAATAGAGGACAGTAGAAGAAGAGAGTAGAGGAGAGTAGATGAAGAGAATAGAGGAGAGTATAAGAGAATGGAGGAGAATAGAAGAGAATAGAGGAGATTAAAAGAAGAGAATAGAGGAGAGTAGAAGAAGAGAATAGAGGGGAGTAGAAGAAGAGAATAGATGATAGTAGATGAAGAGACTAGAGGAGAGTAGAAGAAGAGAATGGAGGAGAGTAGAAGAAGAGAATGGAGGAGAGTAGAGTAGATGAAGAGAATAGAGCAGAGTAGATGAAGAGAATAGAGGAGAGTAGAAGAGAATGGAGGAGAGTAGAAGAGAATGGAGGAGAGTAGAAGAGAGGGAGGAGAGTAGAAGAAGAGAATAGAGGGGAGTAGAAGAAGAGAATAGATGATAGTAGATGAAGAGACTAGAGGAGAGTAGAAGAAGAGAATGGAGGAGAGTAGAAGAAGAGAATGGAGGAGAGTAGAGTAGATGAAGAGAATGGAGGAGAGTAGAAGAGAATAGAGCAGAGTAGATGAAGAGAATAGAGGAGAGTAGAAGAGAATGGAGGAGAGTAGAAGAGAGGGAGGAGAGTAGAAGACAGAAAACAGTGAAAGATGAGGGTAGAAGAGAGAATAGAATAACAGACAGCAGAAGGGAGTTGAAAGATAAGAGAAAAGAGTAGAGGACAGTACAAGTGGACAATAGTAGTAGGTGTCTCACCGTGCAGCCGTCCTCGCTGACAGTGTATGTGAAGCGGCTGTTGCCCTCAGCTCTGATCTCGATCTCGTTAGATCCCTGGAGCAGCAGGGCCTTCTTCAGGTTGCCCGTGCCCTTGTCCATGTAGGCCACGCTGTTCTTGCAGTGGTACGTGACATTCTGGGATGCCTCGTTGGACATCAGGCGCATGAAGGTCAGCTGGATGTTGACGTCCTCTGGGTTGGAGCCCTCACTACCGTACTGGAACTGGAGAGGAGAGAAGGGGGGTTAGTATCATGAAGGCAGATTTGTAGTGAAGGCAGGTCACTAAATCTTGAGTCCAAGTCAAGGCCCATGTCCCCAGTAATCCAAGTTTGAGTGTAAGTCTGAGTCGTTTCTACCCGAGCTCTGATTGTAGTCCTTGTCACATGGTTACGCTGAATGGTCCTTACCTGGAAGCCGTTGTCCATAGACTCTGAGAACCAGATGTGCTTCTTCTCCCTGATGTTCTTGCTGGTATACCAGTTCTTCATGGGGACAGTGTCCTGGGATGGGTAGATGCAGGTCTCTCCAGTCTCCATGTTGCAGAAGACCTGGACAGCATCCAGAGGAGAGCCCTGGTTGGGGTCCACCCAGTACTGGCCTGTGGGTTTAAGAGAGAACAGAATATAAGCCATCAAGGTGCTTCAGGTGACCATAGAGGTCCAATAAAGTAGAAGTTATTATATTGATAGAGTTATTAATGGAGGTTGCTAGCTCTTTGATGTTTCCTTTTTAAATATTGAATAAATTAAATCATTCAATCATTCATTAATTCAACCAACCAATCAATCAACCAACCAACCAATCACTGATCACAGCATGCCTATATATATAACCAGTGTTTGTCTGCGGCGTGCGCTGGACTGAGCCTGGAACTTACCGCTCTTCCATTCAGGGTGGCACATCCTGATGTCACGGCACATGCGGGCGGGGTTCTTCTGGGTTCCCTCAGGGCTGCGGATGTTCTCCACCTTCTGGCTGAGGCTCTTCAGGGTGGTGTCCACCTCCATGTCACGGTCGTTCATCATGTCAGGCTCGTCAGCACGGTAGTGGTATCCTCCTCCTCCTCGCATGGGGTCAGGTCCCTTCTCCTGGTTGTAGATCGGTGCGACATGGAAGCCGCCGCCAGCGGGACCTGGAGGTCCGGGCAGACCAGGAGAACCAGGAGCACCCTGGGTAGGGAAGAAGAAGACAGAAAGGGGTCAAATCTGGCATCGTAGGCTTGTGCTATGTGTGTGAGGATCTGTGTGTGTGCTTGTGCGTATGCACGGTACATGTGGAGGTCAGTGTGAGACTTACAGCAGGTCCCATCTCTCCGTTGCGACCACGGGGTCCGGGGGGTCCGATGGGTCCAGGCAGACCGTTCATGCCATCTTTACCAGTGGAGCCAGAAGAACCATGGGGTCCCTGTAGGACACACAACAACAACTCCATTAGAAGTCATATACCTTGATCAGGGAAGTCACAGCGCTCACTCACCATTATTTAACTATTAACAACTTGACCTCTCAGCCTTCATTAATGGCCTTCATCAGAGGTCCTATTCCTTCCATTCCAGCGACAACATCACTAATAAATGACTAGATAGGATATCCCTGCATAATCTGATGTGTGGAATCTTCTTGTTACGGTTAAGAACACAACATCACATACAGGATCATTCTATGAACAATGTTATCCAACTGAAAACTGTTGTGGAGGGCAGGGCCAATGTTATCCAACTGAAGACTGTTGTGGAGGGCAGGGCCAATGTTATCCAACTGAAGACTGTTGTGGAGGGCAGGGCCAATGTTATCCAACTGAAGACTGTTGTGGAGGGCAGGGCCAATGTTATCCAACTGAAGACTGTTGTGGAGGGCAGGGCCAATGTTATCCAACTGAAGACTGTTGTGGAGGGCAGGGCCAATGTTATCCAACTGAAGACTGTTGTGGAGGGCAGGGCCAATGTTATCCAACTGAAGACTGTTGTGGAGGGCAGGGCCAATGTTATCCAACTGAAGACTGTTGTGGAGGGCAGGGCCAATGTTATCCAACTGAAGACTGTTGTGGAGGGCAGGGCCAATGTTATCCAACTGAAGACTGTTGTGGAGGGCAGGGCCAATGTTATCCAACTGAAGACTGTTGTGGAGGGCAGGGCCAATGTTATCCAACTGAAGACTGTTGTGGAGGGCAGGGACAATGTTATCCAACTGAAGACTGTTGTGGAGGGCAGGGACAATGTTATCCAACTGAAGACTGTTGTGGAGGGCAGGGCCAATGTGTAACTTATATTACATTATTAACCATGTTCTATTGATGAACTGGGAGTCAGAGTCATACTCACTCGGGGTCCAGAAGGTCCGTTAAGTCCAGCAGGCCCAGACTCTCCAGGGGATCCCTGGAACCAGATACATCACATTAATCACACATTATATCACATTAATCACACATTATATATGTTAAAGCAAAGAGAACAACAGATCTTCAACCCAGACACAATGTGCATGCTTCCTTAATACCACAAATCACTAAAAACAAGTTTTAAAAGGGCAGTAAATTATCGTAAAGAGAAGAAGCTAAATGTAACAGCATGAGTTGTATGATATTGGAAGGCTGGTATACTCACAGCGGGTCCAGGAAGTCCGGGCATGCCGCTCAAACCTCTGTGTCCCTTGTGGCCTCTCTCTCCACCCTCTCCAGCCTCTCCCTTGTCTCCACGAGCTCCAGCAGGGCCCTACAGACACAGGTCAAAGGTCAAACATGTACTCAGCAAAGACAGTGGACATCCTTACAATACATTAGGTTGAGGAGTGCTGACAGAAAACTTACAAGACCCCCACGACCACCAGCAGGACCATTAGGGCCAGCAGGACCAGCAGGACCCTGAGAGAGAGAGAGAATCAAGGATAATTATGTGTGTACATTGATGGAACTCAGGGTAACGTTGTGTCAGGGTAATGTTGATATATCTCAGGGTATGTCAGGGTAACGTTGATATCTCTCAGGGTATGTCAGGGTAACGTTAATGTATGTCAGGGTAACATTGATGTTTGTTAGGGTATGTCAGGGTAACATTTATGTCAGGGTAACGTTGATATATCTCAGGGTATGCCAGGGTAACATTGATGAATCTCAGGGTAACATTGATGAATCTCAGAGTATGTCATGGTAACATTGATGAATCTCAGGGTATGTCAAGGTAACATTGATGAATCTCAGGGTATGTCAGGGTAACATTGATGAATCTCAGGGTATGTCAGGGTAACATTGATGGATCTCAGGGTATGTCAGGGTAACATTGATGGATCTCAGGGTATGTCAGGGTGACATTGATGAATCTCAGGGTATGTCAGGGTAACATTGATGAATCTCAGGGTATGTCAGGGTAACATTGATGAATCTCAGGGTATGTCAAGGTAACATTGATGAATCTCAGGGTATGTCAGGGTAACATTGATGAATGTCAGGGTAACATTGATGGATCTCAGGGTATGTCAGGGTGACATTGATGAATCTCAGGGTATGTCAGGGTAACATTGATGAATCTCAGGGTATGTCAAGGTAACATTGATGAATCTCAGGGTATGTCAGGGTAACATTGATGAATCTCAGGGTATGTCAGGGTAACATTGATGAATCTCAGGGTCTGTCAGGGTGACATTGATTCATCTCAGGGTATGTCAGGGTGACATTGATGAATCTCAGGTTATGTCAATATGACATTGATGAATCTCAGGGTATGTCAAGGTAACATTGATGAATCTCAGGGTATATCAAGGTAACATTGATTAATTCAGGGTAACATTGTAAGCTAGTCCAACAAATGTCCAAAACGTTTTTTAAAAATATTGTAAGGCCTGAAAGTGACAGAGATACTATAGTCGACCCCTAAATTGATGAGAAGAGGTACTTACAGACTCTCCACGGCTACCAGTCTTGCCAGAAGCACCAGATGGACCGGGGGCACCGGGAGGTCCAGGAGCACCAGGGGAACCAGCATTACCATTCTCACCACGGTCACCCTGCAATGAACACACACACAGGAACAAAGAGCCATGAGGGTAACAGCACCAGTAATGGGGACAAGTGTTGGAGTTTCCTTCCTTACATTGTAAAGGTCTGGAAAAGAGCACCCGAAAGAGCTCTACATAAACCAACAGTAAGGGTTCTATTCAATAAGTCAAGCTGAAGTGTTACAGAATGCGCAATAGAAATATATAGTCATTCCCATTTGAGCTGATATGTGCAGCGTTTACCGTGAATGCTAAAGCGGGAACATTGCCTTTAAATGTTCGTTGAACATCATCGATGCAGAATGAATAGAGCCCTGAGTGTGTAATTTCAAGACAAGTAGGCTGTTTCTATTATCCAGCAGCAATGTTGTTTATAACAACAGTGTCATGGAAGAGTAAGACGTGGTTTGATAGTAGAGGCTTACCTTGGGACCGGGGGGTCCATCGCGACCGGCAACACCATCGTGACCAGTGGAACCCTCACGACCAGCCTCACCGGGTGCACCAGACAGGCCAGGGGGTCCCATGGGGCCAGGGGATCCACGCTCACCGACGGGGCCGCCAGGTCCCTGCTTACCAGGCTCCCCCTGAGAGAGGACAATGGACAGCTCAAGGGTTAAGACTCTTAAGATTTGGAAGTAGAGACAAAGAAATCCATGAGAAAACTTAAGAATGAAGGATCTTATGGGCTTTTTGTGTGAAAAATAATGAAGCTGATTTGAGTTGTGAGGTAACACTTTTCATAGAAGTTAAAAGTGAAATACATTTTTAGTCATTTGGCAGACACTCTTATCCAGAGCGTCTTACAGGAGCAATTAGCTTGAAGTGCCTTGCTTTTGGTCCCCTGAGTGGCGCAGCGGTCTAAGGCACTGTATTAGAGTGCGAGAGGCGTCACTACAGACCCTGGTTCGTTCCCAGGCTGTGCCACATCCGGCCGTGATCGGGAGTCCCATGGGGAGGTGCACAATTGGCCCAGCATCGTCCGGGTTAGGGAAGGGTTTGGCCGGGGGGGTAGGCCCGTCATTGTAAATAAGAATTTGTTCTTAACTGACTTGCCTAGTTAAATAAAAATTACATTTAAAAAAGGACACATCAACAGATTTTTCACCTAGTCAGCTCAGGGATTCAAACAAGCGACCTTTCGGTTACTGGCCCAACATTCTTAACCGCTAGGCTACCTGCCGCTCTTACATAGCTACTCGATGCCTTTAAATAGTAATATGTGGAGTAGGTGGGGGTGCTGTTGATGGGAACACTCACAGCTTGTCCTGGAACTCCTGGGCTACCACTGGCTCCCCTTCCTCCTGGGCCACCCACAATACCACGCTGTCCAGCAATACCTCCGGGTCCGGGGGTTCCTGGGGCTCCCTGGAGAAAGAGAACAGATCGAGGCAAAGATGACATATTCTTCAATGCAGCACGGAGAACCAGATCAAGCCTATATAAAGGGATTCATCACCATGGTTTAAACTTTACTACATGCATAACGTTTATGTAGCATTACATATTTGGATGTATTATTTTATATATTTGTATAATTTCATTTTTATTATTTTGTTAAACATTCCATCTAGTTATTTAAATGATTTGTCTTTTTTCGTATTGTTATTTTGTTTCGTAATGCTGAGAAACATATAATAATATAATTATAATATAACAGCCCTTCATCCCTTCAATTTCAGCACTTCATCCTTCAGCACTTCAGCCCTTTATTCCTTTAGCCCTTCATCCTTCAGCACTTCTTCCCTTCAGCCATTCATCCTTCAGCACTTCATCCCTTCAGCCCTTTATCCCTTCAGCCCTTCATCCTTCAGCACTTCATCCCTTCAGCCCTTTATCCCTTTAGCCCTTCATCCTTCAGCACTTCATCCCTTCAGCCCTTTATCCCTTTAGCCCTTCATCCTTCAGCACTTCTTCCCTTCAGCCCTTTATCCCTTTAGCCCTTCATCCTTCAGCACTTCATCCCTTCAGCCCTTTATCCCTTTAGCCCTTCATCCTTCAGCACTTCATCCCTTCAGCCCTTTATCCCTTCAGCCCTTCATCCTTCATCCCTTCAGCCCTTTATCCCTTCAGCCCTTCATCCTTCAGCACTTCATCCCTTCAGCCCTTTATCCCTTTAGCCCTTCATCCTTCAGCACTTCTTCCCTTCAGCCCTTTATCCCTTCAGCCCTTCATCCTTCAGCACTTCATCCCTTCAGCCCTTTATCCCTTCAGCCCTTCATCCTTCAGCACTTCATCCCTTCAGTCTTCAGCACTTCTTCCCTTCAGCCCTTCATCCTTGATGTGTTGCTCTGTTTACTACTTTGTTTATTGTTGTTGTTTATTTGTTTATTGTTGTTCTTAATTTGTTTATTATTGTTGTTTATATGTGTATTGTTGTTGTTTATTTGTTTATTGCTGTTTTTGCTTATATGTTTATATGTTTATTGCTCTGTACTTACCATTGGGCCATCATTACCCTTGGCTCCAGATTGTCCTGAGGGTCCTGGGGGTCCGGCGGCTCCAGCCTCACCGGGGCGACCAGCGTGACCAGTTTCACCACGTCCACCCCTCTGTCCCTCTTTACCAGAGGGGCCGGGGGGGCCTGGGGGTCCGGGGGCTCCCTGAAAACATTTAGGAGATGAGGGTAGTTTGTTTAGAGCAAATCTTTTAAGTATTACAGTATGTGTTTCTAACTTGAAAAGCCAAACTTGATATGTTTCATTGTGGATGAATGATAGATTGGTGATAGATGAAGTGCTACAAAGGTGACCTTACACTTCCACCAGGAGGGCCAACTCTTCCACCAGGACCAGGCATACCAGAAGCACCCTACACACACACACACACACACACAGAGGAATACAGAACAGCTTTCTTAAAAAAACATACTTTACATTTTTATTCAGTTAAAATAAATGAAAACTAGTGTTGTTATGAATGATTTGAGTTCTTACAGGGGGCCCAGCGGCACCACGAGTTCCTTTAGTACCAGCATTACCAGCAGGACCCTGAGGACACAAACAGCAGTTAGGCCATAAAACATCTATAAAGGACACGTGACAATATATACATGTCCTGAACACTGATGGTCACATCACCGAGTCAGTCCTCAACACCTTCTAATGGTGAGAGACAATTTCAACCGGTCACTGGATTACAGTACAATAAGGATATACAAGGGTGGCCTGTTTGCCAAAAGTAACTTGTGCTATATATCTGCAAACTATTCCTGAATTGGTTGATTCAGGAACAAACAGCAAAAAGCAAACTGTATATTTCTTTCTTTCTTGGAGATTTGAGATTAGAGCTTGTAGTTCTAACAAATCTGTCGGTTCAGGAGTTAAAGCTGATAGGACAGCCTCAGACATCCATACCTGAGGTCCAGGAGCACCAACCGGTCCACCGGGCCCAGGAGCACCAGCATCACCTTTGGGGCCGTTGTTACCATTCTCTCCCTTGTTGCCAGGCTGACCATCAGCACCCTGAAGCAAGGAGGGAGAAGAAGAGAGGACGGGTCAGGGCTGGGTTATAGGATTCCACCTGGAAACAGAACTGTGACCAGCTTCAGAGTGGTCTGGACTGGACCAGGCTGGGTGATGATGTTACTCACAGGGGGTCCAGCGAATCCAGCAGGTCCAGGGGCACCATGCTCACCGCGCTCACCCTGGAGGATTATGGGTAGAAAACACATGGGGTCAGAGGTTGGGAATGAAAAACTGATACATAAACAAGCAGAATGTGCTTTGTTCAGTGTGATGAAGAGAAATGGCGGACCATCAATGTGCTTTGTTCAGTGTGATGAAGAGAAATGGCGGACCATCAATGTGCTTTGTTCAGTGTGATGAAGAGAAATGGCGGACCATCAATGTGCTTTGTTCAGTGTGATGAAGAGAAATGGCGGACCATCAATGTGCTTTGTTCAGTGTGATGAAGAGAAATGAAATGTGCGGACCATCAATGTGCTTTGTTCAGTGATGAAGAGAAATGACCATCAATGTGCTTTGTTCAGTGTGATGAAGAGAAATGGCGGACCATCAATGTGCTTTGTTCAGTGTGATGAAGAGAAATGGCGGGCAATCAATGTGCTTTGTTCAGTGTGATGAAGAGAAATGGCGGGCCATCAATGTTTGTTTTGTTCAGTGTTCAGATGAAGAGAAATGGCCATCAATGGTTCAGTGTGATGAAGAGAAATGGCGGACCAAATCAGTGTGATGAAGAGAAATGGCGGGCAATCAATGTGCTTTGTTCAGTGTGATGAAGAGAAATGGCGGGCCATCAATATGTGCATTACACCGCTGTCATAAGCAGATGAACATGTAGTATGTCATTGGAAGTTACTCACAGGGGAACCGCGACCTCCAGCGGGACCAGGGGGGCCGCCAAGACCACCCTCACCCTAACACAGAGAGAAAAAGAGGAGGGAGAGGAGGGGAGAAGAGAGAGGAGGGGAGAGGAGAAAGAGGAGGGAGAGGAGGGGAGAACTATCTAATATTTGAATGAAGATTTACCAAAACAATCCTATACATCAAGGCTGTAGCTACACAGTAGTTGTTTCAACACATCAAGGCTGTAGCTACACAGTAGTTGTTTCAACACATGGTATTTTACCGTTTACTGTGTAATCAAATTGTTTCAATCCAAACATCTTTTTGCTCTTACCTTCTCTCCATGAGCACCAGTGGGTCCAGGGGGTCCGATGGGTCCAGTCATACCACGCATGCCATCTTTTCCTGGGCCACCGTCGGCTCCCTTGGGGCCACCATCACCTCGTTCTCCCTTGGCACCGGAGTTGCCACCTGAGCCACGCTCTCCGGGCATTCCTTGCAGACCTGGGGCTCCCATACCGCCAGGGGCACCAGCAACTCCAGTCTCACCCTGGACAGAGATGGTAGACAGAGAAACATTAAACTAATAGAGATGGTAGACAGACACACATTAAACCTCCTATCGCATTGTACCAAAATAATATATTTACAAAAAGGAACAGAGATGGTAGACAGAGAGACACACACATTAAACCTCCTTTCCTCTGTGCCAAAATAATATATATACAAAAATATTTGTTGCGGTGCAAAAATAAATAAGAAAAGGACAAATTATATGGTTGTATAGGGCCTAATGTAATTCTCAGTCCTAGGATCAACATAAGGACCAACTTAATTATTTAATCAATGATGTAATCTGTATCTGTGTTCTCCAGTGTTCTCTTACCCTAGCACCATCGTTACCAGGAGAACCATTAGGTCCACGGGGTCCAGAGGGGCCGACAGAGCCGATGCCACCACGCTCACCTGGGAAACCTCTGTCACCCTTAGGACATAGAAAAAAAGGGGAGGAGAGGAGAAGGAGAAGATGGGGGAGAGGAGGAGACGAGGGGAGGAGAGGAGGAGGAGAAAAGATCTGTGAACATCATGTCTACTGAAGCAGGCAGCTTAGAGACAGATCCGGGGGTTCAGATCCATCTGCTGTGATACTGTACTTACTCTGGATCCACTGGGACCGGGACCTCCAACCTCACCAGGCACACCCTGTGGAGCAACAGAGGAGAGGGGAGCAATCAACCAACCAACCAACCAACCAATCAATCAATCAATCAATCAATCAATCAATCAATCAATCAAATATATTTATAGCCCTTTTTACAGCAACATTTGCCACATAATTAAATGTATTGCTAGATAATGTCTGATTACACTTCAACAACTGCATTTGGGTAAAAACTTGCTTTCCAGAAACTTACAGGGGTCTAATTGTTCATCAATTCAATTCAACATGTCATGGAGGGCATAGCATTACATCTAGAACCTATCTAGAACCTATACCTAATCTCTGTGATGGGAGGGCACCACTTACCTGATCACCAGCCTTGCCAGGCTCACCAGTAGCTCCCTGAGCTCCAGGCAGACCCTATAGGGATGATGGGAGAGGTGTGGTTGAGATTTCAGGTCAACATGTAACATTATTGGTTACAATGTGAATATCTAGACAAGTAATGATAGCAGAGGTAAGAATTGTGGCTGGTAATCTACCTGGAATCCGTTAGGACCAGCGGGGCCGCCCTCTCCTTTCTCTCCTTGACCTCCCTGGAACACAACGGTGTTTGGGTGGCTCATGAATGAAATCATACAGTATGTGTCTCAATGTTTCATTAAATGAGACTGTACAGAACGCGTCAATGTACTGAAGATGTATGTGGCTAAATGTGCCATTCATTCTAAGAAGGAGATGTGTCAAAACTTACAGCAGGGCCTTGTGGTCCGGGAGCACCAGAGTCACCATCTTTGCCAGGGGCACCCTAGAAACAAGAAGATGCCATCTATTACAAATCCAAGAACACACACAATGATCTATTGACACAGACTTGAGATAAGTTGATTTAACATGGACAATGATCTATTGACACAGGCTTGAGATACGTTGATTTAACGTGGACAAGTCAACCAATGTTGATACAGCATACAGTATGTTACAGTTTGAATGATTGATCCTATCTGCTTCAGGTTTTAGTATAGCTTCACTTACAACACCCCCAACAGCTCCGGCTTCTCCTCTCTCACCAGGCTTGCCGCTGTCACCCTGTAGGGAAGAGACAGACGATGATTACTCTTACTGTACATTCATATTCTACTCAGTAAGAAACACACTGAATACACCACCCCTACATTTACATGTGTTCAGTATATGAACTAGACCGACTTGTGGAGTGGTGAAAATAATACATTTGTAGCCACCATTTAGGAATGAAATGAATGCTTTTGTTTCTTTTTTTGTATGTTTGTTTGTTTACTCACAGCAGGTCCTTTGGGCCCAGGGAATCCCATAACTCCAGGCTGACCTCTGGCTCCAGAGGAGCCTGGGGGTCCGGAACGACCATCGTTTCCAGTGATACCCTACATGAGAGGAGGATCACACAGGCTATCAAAGGGTATGGTGCTCTCCTGACTGAACCAACACAATTATTGTTCTACTTTCAACTTTAGACCAAGGAACATAGAGGTCAAAACATGTTAAATCCTCTCAATAATGTCCTCTTGCCAATATAGTTTATTATATACATAGTAATAATATAGTAATTCGGTATACATTGAGTTTGTGGTGAATAGATCAGTAGTACTTACAGCAGGGCCAACTTTCCCATCGGGGCCAGGGCTGCCAGGGCTACCAGTCATACCCTACAGCAAGCAGGGAGAGAAGAGCACACATTAGCTCAAACCAAACCATAGTTTATTGGTCACGTACACATTTTAGAAAATGTTATAGCGGGTGTTATAGCAGATGTTATAGCGGGTGTTATAGCGAGTGTTATAGTGGGTGTTATAGCGGGTGTTATAGCGGGTGCAGCTAAATGATAATCAAAAACTAGAAACAGCAAGAGAGTAAGGAAGAGATAATGAAAGAAAGAGAGAGTGAGAGAAAGAGAGAGAGAGCGAGAGAAAGATAGAGAGAGCGAGAGAAAGACAGAGAGAGCGAGAGAAAGAGAGAGAGAGCGAGAGAAAGACAGAGAGCGAGAGAAAGAGAGAGAGAGAGTGAAAGCGAGAGAGAGAAAGCGCGAGAGAGAGAGAGAGAGAGCGAGAGAAAGAGAGAGAGACAGAGAGAGAAGAGAGAGAGAGAGAGAGAGAGACAGAGAGAGAGAAAAAGATAGAGAGAGAGAGAGAGAGAGTGAACAGGTGACACTCACCTTGGATCCAGGCATGCCAGGCTCCCCGGGGCGACCAGCCTCACCAGTGGCACCTTGGGCTCCCATTGGTCCATTGGCTCCACGCTCACCAGGGCCACCCTATCACATGGGAAGGTTAATTGGTGATGTCTGTGTCAAGTTTTGATAGGCAAGCATTATGGTCAGCTTCAGGGCTTAGAGATTAAATAGTGCTCTGTGAGGGTAACCAAGCCACCAAGACACATTCAGTGAGCATATTTAAAGCTACAATCTGCAGCTGTTACATACATTTTTGGATTTAGAAATGAATGATATATACCCATTGATTTGTGAAGAATATAACTTGAATATAACTTGCCTCATGCGCTTAGTTCAACAGAACGCAAAATACTCCAATGTTTGTAAACAATGTAAATGTAAACAAACACTGTATAGCCTCAAAACATTGTTAAAACGATGATTTAATATCATGGATAGTCAGCCCATGCATCCATGTCTAAGAATTGGAACGTGGTTATATTTCTCCAGGCCCACATCCCTCAGCTTTTTACCAAAACAAAGGCTGTGTGCCGGCTTTGTTGTTCTTTCAATGAAGGATCCTAACTTCAAGGATAAGGATGTTTTTGCTTATTGGCTGAATTTAACACCAGACGTCATGTTTCTTCACATGGACTTTATAGTTTACTGTTCAACTATTGCTCTTACTGTTATTATTATTATTATTATTACTATTATTATATTTTGACAATTGACTCACCTTGCCACCGGCAGCTCCATCAGAGCCGGGGAAACCACGCATACCAGGCATACCCTGTTGGAAGAAACAGGACCGACACACTGTATTACACAGTGGACCATGGCACAGGCACACCATATCACAAAGTCAAGGCTTGACTGACAATCAGTGTCCTCTGGGAATGAAAGGTATAAGATGCACATGGTCTAGTATAGACTGGTGACTGAGGCTCTGATGGTTGGTTGTTGCTTTTTCTGATTCCAAAATCTATATGGTCATTTACTGGAATCATATGGAGATAACAAAACACAACTTTAAAACAAATCTGTCTGTGTAAGGACATAGTTCTTATGAGTAGGGGCTCATCAGAGAAGGGGTATCTGACATGGAAGAAGTGGGCTAAGGGGTTCGCGGGAGAGGGGGGGGGGTAACGTACACGCTCCCCAGGGGGTCCAGCACCACCAGCTCCACCAGGCTCACCACGGGCACCTCTCTTTCCCTCCTCCCCAGATGGACCGGGGGGGCCGCCAGGACCAGAGGAACCCTGGTTTGATAAAGAGGAGGAAAGGATGGCGGGGTCAGACATCAGACCTGTAGTAAAGACAACCCTCTAACAATACCTTCAGAAGAAACAGGTGTCTATACCTGGGTTAGAGACCTGTAGTAAACTCACCTGTCTAACAATACCTTCAGAAGACACAGGTGTCTATACCTGGTAAACTCACCTTAGAAGAAACCTGTAGAGACCTAAACTCACCTGTCTAACAATACCTTCAGAAGAAACAGGTGTCTATACCTGGGTTAGAGACCTGTAGTAAACTCACCTGTCTAACAATACCTTCAGAAGAAACAGGTGTCTATACCTGGGTTAGAGACCTGTAGTAAACTCACCTGTCTAACAATACCTTCAGAAGAAACAGGTGTCTATACCTGGGTTAGAGATCTGTAGTAAACTCACCTGTCTAACAATACCTTCAGAAGAAACAGGTGTCTATACCTGGGTTAGAGATCTGTAGTAAACTCACCTGTCTAACAATACCTTCAGAAGAAACAGGTGTCTATACCTGGGTTAGAGACCTGTAGTAAACTCACCTGTCTAACAATACCTTCAGAAGAAACAGGTGTCTATACCTGTAGTAAACTCACCTGTCTAACAATACCTTCAGAAGAAACAGGTGTCTATACCTGTAGTGAACTCACCTGTCTAACAATACCTTCAGAAGAAACAGGTGTCTATACCTGGGTTAGAGACCTGTAGTAAACTCACCTGTCTAACAATACCTTCAGAAGAAACAGGTGTCTATACCTGGGTTAGAGATCTGTAGTAAACTCACCTGAAGAAACAGGTGTCTAACAATACCTTCAGAAGAAACAGGTGTCTATACCTGGGTTAGAGACCTGTAGTAAACTCACCTGTCTAACAATACCTTCAGAAGAAACAGGTGTCTATACCTGGGTTAGAGACCTGTAGTGAACTCACCTGTCTATCAATACCTTCAGAAGACACAGGTGTCTATACCTGGGTTAGAGACCTGTGGTCCGGTTTCCCAGACACAGATTAAGCATAATCCTGGACAAAAAACCTATGTCATTGGAGATTCTCCAGTGAACATGCTTTTTGGTCCTCAACTGGGCTTCTTGCTTAATCTGTGTCCCGGAAATCAGCACTAAATGTTTTCAGACATGGTCAGCTGCTTGTTAAATAAATATTTCCATAGGTTATTTATAAGGGCGGTCCAACTTACAGGCTCTCCCTTTACACCGGGCTCTCCCTTGGAGCCTTGGGCTCCTTGCTCACCCTGTAGGGAAAACAAACAAATCACATCAGCACTGGAGGTTGGTGGCACCTTAATTGGGGAGGAAGGGCTCATGGTAATGGCTGGAGAGGAATAGGTGGAATGCTATTAAATACATCAAACATGGTTTCCATGTGTTTGATACCATTCCATTCGCTCCATTCCAGCCATTATTATGAGCTGTCCTCCCCTCAGCAGCCTCCACTGCACATCAGGTAACACTCACCACTAATTCCTGGTCCATATTACACATCACAAACTAGATTGTAGTGCTACAAACATTTAATTGTTTTTATACATCCATAGATATGCATTAAATGACTGTGTACTATTGATTTCTGTGTAGTATCAATTTACAAAGCAATGCTCACCACCACTGCTTGATCAAAACAGCCAAAGCACATCACAAAATGGACGAGTGCTGCAAACTTATTCATGAAATGCTATTTGATCAATTGACTAAATAGTGACGTTACAGTGGTACTCACATGGTTACCCTTGGGGCCGGGGCCACCACCAGCTCCGGGAGGTCCAGCAGGGCCACGGGATCCTGGGAAACCAGGAGCACCAGAGATACCAACAGCACCCTATGGGATGGACAAGAGAACACACACGTTAACGCACCAACACCCGTATGTATGCATGCACATACTACAGTCTTAGTGGCTTTCCACATTCTACAGTCTGAATGGCTTTCCACATCCTACAGTCTGAATGGCTTTCCACATCCTACAGTCTTAATGGCTTTCCACATTCTACAGTCTGAATGGCTTTCCACATACGACAGTCTTAATGGCTTTCCACATACTACAGTCTTAACGGCTTTCCACATTCTACAGTCTTAGTGGCTTTCCACATTCTACAGTCTGAATGGCTTTCCACATCCTACAGTCTGAATGGCTTTCCACATCCTACAGTCTTAATGGCTTTCCACATTCTACAGTCTCAATGGCTTTCCACATACGACAGTCTTAATGGCTTTCCACATACTACAGTCTTAACGGCTTTCCACATTCTACAGTCTTAGTGGCTTTCCACATACTACAGTCTTAGTGGCTTTCCACATACTACAGTCTTAGTGGCGTTCCACATACTACAGTCTTAATAGTATTTCCACATACTACAGTCTTAATGGTATTTCCACATACTACAGTCTTAGTGGCTTTCCACATACTACAGTCTTAGTGGCTTTCCACATACTACAGTCTTAATGGTATTTCCACATACTACAGTCTTAATGGCTTTCCACATATTACAGTCTTAGTGGCTTTCCACATATTACAGTCTTAGTGGCTTTCCACATATTACAGTCTTAATGGCTTTCCCGCATACTACAGTCTTAAAACCTCTTTGGGATAGGGGGCAGCATTGGGAAGTTTGGATGAAAAGCATGCCCAGAGTAAACTGCCTGTTACTCAGGCCCAGAAGCTAGAATATGCATATAATTAGTAGATTTGGATAGAAAACACTCCAAAGTTTCCAAAACTGTTAGAATAATGTCTGTGAGTATAACAGGACTCATATGGCAGGCGAAAACCTGAGAAAAATCATACAAGGAAGTGGGAATTCTGAGGTTTGTAGTTTTTAAGTGAATGCCTATCGAATATCCAGTGTCCGTGGGGTCAGATTGCACTTCCTAAGGCTTCCAGTAGATGTCAACAGTCTTTAGAAGTAGTTTCAGGCTTCTATTGTGAAAGGGGAGAGAATAAGACCACTCAGAGTATGTGGCTCTGCTGAAAGCCATGAGTTGTTTATGGCGCGTGGCTGTGAGCGCGACGTTCGTTCCCTTTCCTTTCTAATGAAAACAGTATTGTCCGGTTGAAACATTATTGAATATTTATGATAAAAACACCCTAAGGATTGATTAGAAACATTGTTTGACATGTTTCTACAAACTTTAATGGAACTGGTGTGCTTTCGCCGTAAAGCCTTTTTCAAATCGGACACTGTGGCTGGATTAACAATAAGTTTATCTTTAAAATGGTGTACAATACTTGTATGTTTGAAGAATTTTAATTATGAGATTTCTTTTGTTCGAATTTGGCGCCCTGCAATTTCACTGGCTGTAGGCCAGGTGTTCTGCTAGCGGAACCCCCTTCCCAGAAAGGTTAATGACTTTACATAGAAGCATCTACTAAATGGAATTTATTATCATTAGTATATTACGTGTAGTATTACCAGTGTTCATTTGAACATAATCAATCATAGATCTTCAGATAGATGTATCCACAAGGCTCATACTTACAGTGGCACCCTTGCCTCCTGACTGGCCATCACTTCCGGGGGCACCCTGTTTGGTTACAGAGAAAGAGCGGGAAAGAGAGGCAGGGACATTATATTACAGTAAACTTCAGGGGTCAGAGGTTAAACGGTGCACTATGAGGGTAAACATAAGCATATACACATATATAAGGATAATGACCTATATAAGGATAATGACCTATAAGGATAATGACCTATATAAAGATAATGACCTACATAAAGACAATGACCTATATAAAGATGAGGACCTATATAAAGATAATGATCTATATCAAGATAAGGACATATATAAAGATAATGATCTATAAGCATATATAAGATTAGGACTTACAAGCACAAGCAACCAGGACAAATAATAATATATGCATTTAAGCGCAACCAAGCACAACAGTACTCACAGAGGGTCCAGCAGCACCAGCGGGTCCAGGGTTACCGGGCTCTCCACGAGATCCTTGGGGTCCGTCTGAGCCACGGCCTCCCTGAGGACCGGTCTCACCCTAAAGGGGGCAGCAGAGAGGACATTAGGAGGGTGCTGGATGATCACATTCTTTGAAACTGATGTTATCATCTCTGTGTGTGTGTGTAGGAATATAATTAATCATTGTTCATTTTTATGTGTTATGTTTATATTATTTCTATTGAGAACAATTTCAGTTTTTCACTCTCACTGTTTCCTCTCTAATAGAGGTCTGTACATTACAGTAGTCTCACACTGTTTCCTCTCTAATAGAGGTCTGTACATTACAGTAGTCTCTATCACTGTTTCCTCTCTAATAGAGGTCTGTACATTACAGTAGTCTCTCACTGTTTCCTCTCTAATAGAGATCTGTACATTACAGTAGTCTCTCACTGTTTCCTCTCTAATAGAGGTCTGTACATTACAGTAGTCTCTCACTGTTTCCTCTCTAATAGAGGTCTGTACATTACAGTAGTCTCTATCACGGTTTCCTCTCTAATAGAGGTCTGTACATTACAGTAGTCTCTCATTGTTTCCTCTCTAATAGAGGTCTGTACATTACAGTAGTCTCTCACTGTTTCCTCTCTAATAGAGGTCTGTACATTACAGTAGTCTCTCACTGTTTCCTCTCTAATAGAGGTCTGTACATTACAGTAGTCTCTCACTGTTTCCTCTCTAATAGAGGTCTGTACATTACGGTAGTCTCTCACTGTTTCCTCTCTAATAGAGGTCTGTACATTACGGTAGTCTCTCATTGTTTCCTCTCTAATAGAGGTCTGTACATTACGGTAGTCTACAGTAAAGGGACAGGACGGAGATGCTCCACGAGGTCATCATATGCCATCTGCTGGCCACTACCTGTATCAGATCAGGATCTCAATCTGTGTCCCAATTCTCTACACTTCTGCCCTAAATCTGTACTTGTTCACTTCCCTTCATGGATTTGAGAGGAAAGGACTGGAGTAAGAAATATGGGTGAAACTGGCTCTATCCAATGCTATCCAATTGAGAGAACATTTGGAAGCAACATGTGGATTAGGTTTAGGGGTAGGGGTTTGGGTGGGGGCTATGACATACCTTAGCTCCAGCGCCTCCGGGGAATCCAGGGGAACCAGATGGGCCAGTGGGTCCCTGAAGAGATCAAATAAACATTATTTAGCTAACATAGTCAGGACTAACACATGGCACTGAGTGGTGTACTCTGACTTGCTACGACAGGTAGGATTAGTCACCAGTAATAAAGATACTTACAGGGGATCCAGCAGGACCAGAGTTACCATCATTACCACGGCCACCCTAGAGGAAGAGGGTATTACACTGTTATGACAATTCTTTAACAAGTATTCCTAAAGCCAGAAATGGGCATGAACATCTGTAGGGGTACTGCAGCAATACTTTATACTATATGACAACAAGTCACTGACTTTTCTGTGTCATTCTAGATAATGTTTGCGGTATTGCTGCTATTTAGTAAAAATACATGTTTTGTCATACCCGTGGTATATGGTCTGATATACCACGGCTGTCAGCCAAACAGCATTCAGGGCTCAAACCACCCAGTTTATAATTACATTCAATTAATAAATTAAATCAACCAACCAATCAACCAATCAATCAATCTCTCAAACGAACAGTGAAGGTTGTGCTGTGGGGTACTTACAGAAGGGCCAGCGGGTCCGGGGCGGCCTCTCTCACCAGGAAGACCACGAGCACCCTAGGAAGAGGAAGAGTGGAAGGGAGCAGAGGGAGGAAGAGAGGGAGGAAACAGAGGGAGGAAGAGAGGGAGGAAACAGATGGAGGAAGAGAGGGATGAGGCAAAGGGGGGAAGGGAGGGAGGAAGAGAGGGAGGAAATAGAGGGAGGAAACAGAGGGAGGAAGAGAGGGAGGAAACAGAGGGAGGAAGAGAGGGAGGAAACAGATGGAGGAAGAGAGGGATGAGGCAAAGGGGGGAAGGGAGGGAGGAAGAGAGGGAGGAAACAGAGGGAGGAAGAGAGGGAGGAAATAGAGGGAGGAAACAGAGGGAGGAAGAGAGGGATGAAGCAGAGAGAGGAAGAGAGGGAGGAAGAGAAGGAGGAAGAGAGGCAGGAAGATAGGGAGGAAGCAGAAGGACGAAGAGAGGGAAAAATATATGTTTATTGAGACGAGAGCATTACTCAAATCAAAGTGTATTTGTCATATGCACAGGATACTCACCATAGCACCGGGGTTACCGCTGGATCCAGGGGAACCACCCTCTCCCTGTGGTCAGGGGGAACAGATGAGTTCTCCAGAACAGACAACGATAGACGTACATTATGATATATATCATTAGATTGACCTCTAACCTTAGGGCCGGCTGGGCCACCGTCTCCCTTGGCACCATCCATTCCATTGAAACCCTGAGAAGGAAATCAAAGAGCATGTTTTAGGTTAGGTAACATTCTGTATGATTAGGAGTTTAATGTAGGAATGTAGTAGTGTCATGGCTGTCATATAATCGTGGGATTAGGGTGAAGTTGCCCCTAGTCACTGTTCTTGGATCAGTTATACATTTCCACTACCAATGGTTAGGGATAGGATTTCGGGAGCCAGCTGATCCTAGATCTGTACCTAGGGGAAACTTCACACTGGAGCATCCAGTGTAATGTCACTCCTCCTATTACTCACTCTGTGTCCCTTGATGCCGGGGAGGCCAGGAGTTCCAGGGGTTCCACGAGCACCCTGTAGGGCAGAAAAAGGAATGTTGTGAACTGGTCTTCATAACAGACATGAACAATACCATTTTCATTCTTCATGTAATGTATGTCTTTCAGTGCTGAAACTAACTTGATTTGGATTAGTGGTTATTTACTTTAATGTACTTATACTAGAATGGTTCTAATTCAACTTTAAATCCCACCCTGTAGACACTCTACTTTAAATCCCACCCTGTAGATACTCTACTTTAAATCCTACCCTGTAGATACTACTTTAAATCATACCCTGTAGATATTCTGCTTTAAATCCCATCCTGTAAATACCCTACTTTAAATCCCACCCTGTCGATACTCTGCTTTAAATCCCACCCAGTAGACACTCTACTTTAAATCCCACCCTGTAGATACTCTACTTTAAATCCCACCCTGTAGATACTCTACTTTAAATCCCACCCTGTAGATATTCTGCTTTAAATCCCACCCTGTAGATACTCTACCTCTGCTTTAAATCCCACCCTGTAGACACTCTGCTTTAAATCCCACCCAGTAGACACTCTACTTTAAATCCCACCCAGTAGACACTCTACTTTAAATCCCACCCTGTAGACACTCTGCTTTAAATCCCACCCAGTAGACACTACTTTAAATCCAACACTGTAGGTCCTCTACTTTAAATCCCACCCTGTAGACACTCTACTTTAAATCCCACCCTGTAGACACTCTACTTTAAATCCCACCCTGTAGATACTCTACTTTAAATCCCACCCTGTAGACACTCTACTTTAAATCCCACCCTGTAGATACTCTACTTTAAATCCCACCCTGTAGATACTCTACTTTAAATCCCACCCTGTAGATACTCTACTTTAAATCCCACCCTGTAGATACTCTACTTTAAATCCCACCCTGTAGATACTCTACCTCTGCTTTAAATCCCACCCTGTAGATACTCTACTTTAAATCCCACCCTGTAGATAATCTACTTTAAATCCCACCCTGTAGATACTCTACATTAAATCCCACCCTGTAGATACTCTACTTTAAATCCCACCCTGTAGATACTCTACATTAAATCTCACTCTGTAGATACTCTACATTAAATCTCACTCTGTAGATACTCTACTGATATTTGGGTTGCATCGCAAATAGCACCCTATTTACTATATAGTGCACTACTTTTGACCAGAGCCCTGTGGGCACTACATAGGGAAAAGGGAGTCATTTGGAATGCATACTTGGTATCAGAGCCAGGTCTGTTTGGATAGGAGCATCTGACCCTTGATCTATGGGGTTAGAGGGCCACTCACCTGAGGGCCGGCGGAACCACGCTCACCGGGACGACCAGACCTGCCAGGCTCACCCTGCAGAGGAGAGAGGAGAGCGAGGTTGATGGAGAGACAGAGAGGTCCTCTCACTGTGAACAATGCTGTGGCAAACAGTGACAATAACGTGGCATACAAAAATGCATAAAAAAGTGATGAAAAAATAGCAAATATCATGATTAAATTACATAGTACCAGTCAAAAGTTTGGACACAACTACTCAAATGGAATGAGATAGAAGGAAAGTGGAGATCAGATCTGACAAATGGAATGAGATAGAAGGAAAGTGGAGATCAGATCTGACAAATGGAATGAGATAGAAGGAAAGTAGAGATCAGATCTGACTAATGGAATGAGATAGAAGGAAAGTGGATATCATATCTGACAAATTGAATGAGATAGAAGGAAAGTTGAGATCATGAAAACACAACTTACATTATCTCCGTTCTTGCCTGGGGGGCCCATTGTACCACGTTGACCCATGGGACCCTACAGGGGGGGAAAAAAGCATGAAGGGAGGTGTGTGTGTGTGTGTGTGTGTTGCTCTGTGTCAAAGGTTACTGGGGTATAGTATACATTTATTATGACTGTTATAGATCACAAATGACAGGGCTCACTGAAATATAATATACACACACGTGTGAATAGTCAGTGTGTGTGTGTGTGGGGGCGTGGGCATGGGAGGTGGCTACTACAACATGGTCATAGACAGGAAGTGATGCGTTCAGAATGTGTGTCAATTGATATTGATGGGCACAGGAAGTTGCAATGTTTGTATACTCACAGCACCGCCAGGCTCACCGGGCTCGCCAGGGGGACCATGATGACCGGGGGGACCCTGGACATGAACACAGATCAGACCATATGACACAGGGTATATAAGCTCTAAGACTTATTATTATAACAAATTATGGGACATTTTCCGGAAAGAAATGAATCCTAATCCTGTATGTACTAAAAGCCTTTTTCAAAGGAGATTCTCCATTGAGCATGCTTTTTAGTCCCACACTAGACTTAATCTCCGTCCGGGAAACCGGCCCCATACGACGTACTGTTTTAAGACATAAATATACTACATTGTATACTGTAGAAATGTATGCAGAGTCTCTAAAACAAACTATAGACATGTTATGGTCAGAGGGAACATGAGAATGTAGCTGCTATAATAAACACAGTTGCAACTAAATGTTTATTTGTTAAAAAAAAAATGAGATGAGTGAGGTTGGTGTTGTTGACAACACATCAAATGACTAATGAGAGGATACTTACAGTGTTTCCTGGTGGGCCAGCGAGACCACGAGGACCCATTGGCCCCTGTTGGAAACACAACAACCAATGAATCAATGAACCCATTTGCAGCAGTACTTTACCTCCTTTGATTGAGATAAAGTGATTCTGTGAGATATTGTTATCTAAAGGATAAAATAGCTGATGATTATGAGCGATCACTACCAGAGGACTACTGCAAACCTGAAAGCATCGTACTGTTTAAGCACTAGCTTAGTATAAACTCTACTGGGTCGACAGGATCCATGACCTTCTTCAGAAACACCAATACTAATCTGGTCTGCCTGGGTTCTGGCTATGTGATTGCGTAACTCTGACTAATAATTTTGTAGATGTTTGGTAATAGACAATGGTTGGCCATTTGTGAAGACAGTTTTGCATTGCAGCAGTCCACATTATCTGTGTTTCATATAGTTAACATCATTGTTTTGATACTGTCTCTTATCAGGGTTCCTGAAGGGGTTTGTCTCAGCGAGGACCATTTTGGAAAAAAGTGTTTTAATTACTCCTTGTATGTGCTATCCTCTGGGAATGCAATGTCCATGTATATCTTGCTGTATATGTTTTTACGCAAATAAATTCAATTCCATTTATCCTGGAAATGTGGCTTCACTCTCCACACTAAACATCACAGAGGAAGAAAACAAGCATTTTGTACCATTGGTCCCTGTTGGGCCTGGCCGCCACTGGATTTCTCCTCATAACCGTGGTGCATCTGAGGAGAGAAGTTCTGGAGGAAAGGAAAGAAATGATCCATTTGTTAATAACACTGTCTGTAACTCATGTTTATAACTGGCTACAATTGTTAATAACACTGTCCGTAAGTCACATTTATAATTGGTTATAATTGTTATTAACACTGTCTGTAAGTCATGTTTATAATTGGTTATAATTGTTAATAACACTGTCCGTAAGTCGTGTTTATAACTGCTATAACTGTTAATAACACTATCTGTACTGTAAGTCATGTTTATAATAGATTAGAACTGTTAATAACACTGTCTGTAAGTCATGTTTATAATTGGTTATAATTGTTAATAACACTGTCTGTAAGTCATGTTTATAATTGGTTATAATTGTTAATAACACAGTCTGTAAGTCATGTTTATAATTGGTTATAATTGTTAATAACACTGTCCGTAAGTCGTGTTTATAACTACTATAACTGTTAATAACACTATCTGTACTGTAAGTCATGTTTATAATAGATTAGAACTGTTAATAACACTGTCCATAAGTCACATTTATAATTGGGTATAATGGTTAATAACACTGTCTGTAAGCCATGTTTATAATTGGTTATAAATGTTAATAACACTGTCTGTAAGCCATGTTTATAATTGGTTATACATGTTAATAACACTGTCTGTATGTCATGTTTATAATTGGTTATAATTGTTAATAACACTGTCCGTAAGTCATGTTTATAATTGGTTATAAATGTTAATAACACTATCCGTAAGTAACAATTAAAATTGGTTATAATTGTTAATAACACTGTCTGTAAGTCGTGTTTATAACTGCTATAACTGTTAATAACACTATCTGTACTGTAAGTCATGTTTATAATAGATTAGAACTGTTAATAACACTGTCCGTAAGCCACATCTATAATTGGTTATAATTGTTAATAACACTGTTTGTAAGTCATGTTTATAATTGGTTATAAATGTTAATAACACTATCCGTAAGTCACGTTTATAATTGTTTATAATTGTTATTAACACTGTCTGTAAGTCGTGTTTATAACTGCTATAACTGTTAATAACACTTTCTGTACTGTAAGTCATATTTATAATAGATTAGAACTGTTAATAACACTGTCTGTAATTCAAACTCCAAAATGGTACCCAATTCCCTACAAATTACACTACATTTGACCAGGGTTCTGGTCAAAAGTAGTGCACTATATAGGGAACAGGGTGCCATTTGGGACGTAGCTTTAGTCATATAGGGTGAAATAACAGCTTGCTACATCAAACAATTCATTAGGAAATGGGGCAAGTATCTACTAGTATCACTATTAATGAGGAGGAACCTTTTCTATCTACTATCATTACAGATTTGTGTGCCTCTCTGTTTTCTCTTTCTAGTCCAGGGCTCTCCAACCCTGTTCATGGAGAGCTACCATACAGTAGGTTCTCACTCTAACCCTGATTCTGGAGAGCGACCCTCCTGTAGGTTTTCATTCCAACCCTGTTCTTGGAGAGCTACCCTCCTGTAGGTTCTCACTCTAACCCTGATTCTGGAGAGCGACCCTCCTGTAGGTTTTCATTCCAACTCTGTTCTTGGAGAGCTATCCTCCTGTAGGTTTTCACTACAACCCTGTTCTTGGAGAGCTACCCTCCTGTAGGTTTTCACTACAACCCTGTTCTTGGAGAGCTACCGTCCTGTAGGTTTTCACTACAACCCTGTTCTTGGAGAGCTACCCTCCTGTAGGTTTTCACTACAACCCTGTTCTTGGCGAGCTACCCTCCTGTAGGTTTTCACTACAACCCTGTTCTTGGAGAGATACCCTCCTGTAGGTTTTCACTACAACCCTGTTCTTGGAGAGCTACCGTCCTGTAGGTTTTCACTACAACCCTGTTCTTGGAGAGCTACCCTCCTGTAGGTTTTCACTACAACCCTGTTCTTGGAGAGCTACCCTCCTGTAGGTTTTCACTACAACCCTGTTCTTGGAGAGCTACCGTCCTGTAGGGTTTCACTACAACTCTAATCTAGCAGACCTGATTCTTATAATTAGCTTGTTGATAAGATTAATCAGGTTGGTTTCAACAGGGGTTGGAGCGAAAACCTACAGGAGGGTAGCTCTCCAGGAACAGGGTTGGAGTGAAAACTTACAGGAGGGTAGCTCTCCAGGAACAGGGTTGGAGTGAAAACCTACAGGAGGGTAGCTCACCAAAAACAAGCTTGGAGAGCCCTCCTCTACTCTAACTCCTCTCCTCCATAACCCTGCCTTAGATCAGAGAACCAGGGAGCTGTCCACTCACCACTGGTGCTGAAGGGAGCAAGGAGCTACTATAAACTCACCACTGGTGTTGAAGGGAGCAGGGAGCTACTGTAAACTCACCACTGGCCCTGAAGGGAGCAGGGAGCTACTGTAAACTCACCACTGGTGTTGAAGGGAGCAGGGAGCTACTGTAAACTCACCACTGGTGCTGAAGGGAGCAGGGAGCTACTGTAAACTCACCACTGGCCCTGAAGGGAGCAGGGAGCTACTGTAAACTCACCACTGGTGCTGAAGGGAGCAGGGGGCTACTGTAAACTCACCACTGGTGCTGAAGGGAGCAGGGAGCTACTGTAAACTTATACCACTGGCGCTGAAGGGAGCAGGGGGCTACTGTAAACTTACCACTGGTGCTGAAGGGAGCAGGGGGCTACTGTAAACTTACCACTGGTGCTGAAGGGAGCAGGGGGCTACTGTAAACTCACCACTGGCACTGAAGGGAGCAGGGAGCTACTGTAAACTTACCACTGGTGCTGAAGGGAGCAGGGGGCTACTGTAAACTCACCACTGGTGCTGAAGGGAGCAGGGGGCTACTGTAAACTCACCACTGGTGCTGAAGGGAGCAGGGGGCTACTGTAAACTCACCACTGGCACTGAAGGGAGCAGGGGGCTACTGTAAACTCACCACTGGTGTTGAAGGGAGCAGGGGGCTACTGTAAACTCACCACTGGTGCTGAAGGGAGCAGGGGGCTACTGTAAACTTACCACTGGTGCTGAAGGGAGCAGGGAGCTACTGTAAACTCACCACTGGTGCTGAAGGGAGCAGGGGGCTACTGTAAACTCACCACTGGTGCTGAAGGGAGCAGGGGGCTACTGTAAACTCACTGCTCTCTAACTCAGATATCGGTTCATATTTCCTCTCAGGTAAAAAGCATGGATGTAAATAACTCTGGTACAAGACTGGTAGTAACTGGACAATATCCACAGGAAATAGTCAGTGGATATTGTCTTGTCATGAGGTTACTTACTCCACCGCCAAGGCCAGGAGGTCCAGGGGGGCCCGGGGGGCCAGGAAGGCCAGGCTGGCCGTCCATGCCATCGTTACCGGGAACACCCTCAGGACCCTGAAGAGATGGACAGACAGATACACAGACAGCTAGTCAGTAACAGAGACAGATATATTGACAGACAGCTACTCAGTAACAGCTCAGCCTTCAACAACCCATGGCTGAGTTACTTAGATAAATACAGTTCTGTGACAAATTCAGGTCTATCTTCTAATGCACTTCATAAGATAAATGATATTATAATTGGTATAATTGGTATAGACCTAAAAGTGGTGGTTGAAGTGGTGAAGTAGTAAATGCTGTAAATAGAAATTGTGGAATTGTTGATTTTTTTCTTTAAAATGTTTAAAATCATTCACACCAGTTGGTTTGCAAGTGCTGATGGAACCACTCAAAAAGTAGAGGCTGCAGTATGGGCTGCAAACCTACAATGAACAACGATCCATACATTTGACCTGTGTTGCAAAGGTCAATGTTCAAACAAAGGTCATTATGTTTAATATTTGAAAAATCTATATCTGTCAATAGAAACTAATGTCAACCTTTACTTTTACAGACTAAGTTGTAAGTTAAACAGTTACAATAACATTGTACTGTAAAAACTCTACTGCAAATTAGCTTTGATGTGTTTAATAGCTGTGTTCAATAGGTGTGTTCAATAGGTGTGTTCCATAGGTGTGTTCCATAGGTATGTTCCATAGGTGTGTTCCATAGGTATGTTCTATAGGTGTGTTCCATAGGTGTGTTCCATAGGTGTGTTCCATAGGTATGTTCTATAGGTGTGTTCAATAGGTGTGTTCATTAGGTGTATTCAATAGGTGTGTAAACTCAGAACCTAATTTCATTGTCTAGTTACTCCATTTGATTCTGTACTGAACAGAAGCAGCAGATAAGCCAAATACCGTCTCCTGCTCCTCCCCTTCCAAAATGTCCACCTGTGTTTACAATCCTTTACAGTTCAAATCCCAACCTCCACTTCAAGCACCACTTCTGCAAAGCCATGATTCGTCAGAAGAATCAATGACACAAATCCACCGTACCAGAATATGTTTTTCCTTAGGCCTCTCATGGAACATCTAAACCATGGGACATGTAGCAAGCTATACAATTTACTTACAGAAAATAAACAACTTCAAGTTGAACTTAAGTTAAACTTATGTCCTAAGTTGAACTTGAAACTTACATCATCACCCTTGGGGCCAACTCCTCCCTCTGGTCCCTATGGGGGAACAACAAGAGGAAGAGAATCAGTTGTGCTACAGTGCTCCTTTCACTGCACTCCAATGAGAGAGGTGTAGTCCTACTGAGGCACCAATGAGAGAGGTGGAGTCCTACTGAGGCACCAATGAGAGAGGTGGAGTCCTACTGAGGCACTAATGAGAGAGGTGGAGTCCTACTGAGGCACCAATGAGAGAGGTGTAGTCCTACTGAGGCACCAATGAGAGAGGTGGAGTCCTACTGAGGCACTAATGAGAGAGGTGTAGTCCTACTGAGGCACCAATGAGAGAGGTGTAGTCCTACTGAGGCACCAATGAGAGAGGTGTAATCCTACTGAGGCACCAATGAGAGAGGTGTAGTCCTACTGAGGCACCAATGAGAGAGGTGTAGTCCTACTGAGGCACTAATGAGAGAGGTGTAGTCCTACTGAGGCACTAATGAGAGAGGTGTAGTCCTACTGAGGCACCAATGAGAGAGGTGTAGTCCTACTGAGGCACCAAATGAGAGAGGTGTAATCCTACTGAGGCACCAATGAGAGAGGTGTAGTCCTACTGAGGCACCAATGAGAGAGGTGTAGTCCTACTGAGGCACCAATGAAAGAGGTGTAGTCCTACTGAGGCACTAATGAGAGAGGTGTAGTCCTACTGAGGCACTAATGAGAGAGGTGTAGTCCTACTGAGGCACCAATGAGAGAGGTGTAGTCCTACTGAGGCACTAATGAGAGAGGTGTAAGTCCTACTGAGGCACCAGTGCGAGAGGTGTAGTCCTACTGAAGCACCAATGAGAGAGGTGTAGTCCTACTGAGGCACCAATGAGAGAGGTATAGTCCTACTGAGGCACCAATGAGAGGTGAGGTCCTACTGAGGCACCAATGAGAGAGGTATAGTCCTACTGAGGCACCAATGAGAGGTGAGGTCCTACTGAGGCACCAATGAGAGAGGTGTAGTCCTACTGAAGCACCAACGAGAGAGGTGTAGTCCTACTGAGGTAGCAGTATACTTAGCACAAATAAAGGCATTGAACGTTTGTTTGGTGGAGGGTCAAATGGTAAGCCTAGAGCACATTCGAAAGATATCACAGTTTGAATGAAATAAAATGAATAGCATACACCACATATTTCAACAAATATTACCCATAACGAACATAATGGGCTCATTTATGATGCCTGTAAGCAGGCCAGAACTGTCATTATTCAATGATATGATAACAGTCATGCACCAATGGAGGCTGCAGAGGGAAGGATGGCTCATTATAACGGCTGGAACAGAGCTAATGGAATGGCATCAAACCGTGTGTTTTATATATTTGATCCCATTCCACTGATTCCACTGATTCCACTCCAGCCATTAGCACTAAGCCCGTCCTCCCCAATTAAGGTGCCACCAACCTCCCGTGTCATGCACTAATACATTTTCACCGACATCAATCAATCTTGGGAGTAAAATGTGCATAAATACCTCTGTCTCAGACACTACTGGCCCCTGGGGACCTATGAAATCAATTGAGAGGAAAATATAATATTATTATTACCCCATATGAACTCATATCAAACATGAACTGTGTCATAGTACTATCCTGTAAAACAATGTTTCTCAATGTACAATAATACTGTGTTGATAATGAATGCATGATGGCTGGATCCCATACAGGAATGTGAAGGCATCACAGGCTTAATCCTGATTAGGCCTATACATAAGGAGATGTGAGTGTAAAATGCACATCCACATCTCCAGCATTTAACAGGGTTAATCCATTGGAGGGAAAAGAAAAGCAATAGTAATATCCAACTGGATGATTTGCTTCTCATCAATAAGGTATCCACAGTCCTTTCTAAGTAATGGCCAGCCCAGTCTGGGCAGTGTAGCCTAAGGGCTGCTCAGTTCCTTTTCGGGTTTGTCCCCCTCTGTCTATAACTGGAAACATTGCAGCCAACTGGTGCCACTAGGCGGTGCCAGAAAACTACCACAAAGCACAGGTGGGCGGCAGGTAGCCTAGTGGTTAGAGCGTTGGGTCAGTAACCGAAAGGTTGCTAGATCGAATCCCTTAGCTGACAAGGTAAACATCTGTCATTCTGCCCCTGAACAAGGCAGTTAACCCACTGTACTTAGGCCGTCATTGTAAATAAAAATGTGTTCTTAACTGACTTGACTAGTTAAAAAAAGGTTAAAAAATAAATATAAGGTCATCAAAGGTAGGCTACCCTCTGTCTCGGAGTCATCGGGGCAGATAGGACAGCATTCGCCGTCGGGGATGATAGGGTCGGCGCAGTCGGTTGTGTCCTCACAAATCACTTCATCGCACATAACGGTTCCGCTGTCGCAGACGCAGATCTGGCAGGGTTCAGGTTTCCACACATCCTTATCGTTGTACTGTTGGCCGTCCAACGAGCAGCTGCCGAATCCACCTGGGAAGATGGAGTTTTGGAGACGCAAGGTAAGTCACATGGCAAATAAATAAACCAGAAGTGACATAATTTAAAAAGAAGGCCTCCTACTTCTAACGTGTAGGCATAACCCAAACCTCTTTAAATAAAAATGTGACAATGCAGGAAAAACTAGAAAAGAGCAAACCAGTCATGACTGTGAAACTGAAGTCCTGCCGCAGGTACTGTAGACCTAATGTAGGATCCTAGGAGGCCACTCTCAATGAATCGACATAGGCCTAATATTGGCAAGGTCTAGACCTACCAAGATCCCAAAGGCTCAAGGCCCAACTTGAGAATCCTTTAGATATGCATTAGATGTAGGCCTATTTAGAGAATTTTAAAGAAAAAGTAGCCTACTACCCTACTACTCCCTACTATAGGCATAAATGAACTGAATGTCCTATTGTGTTGCACTGGTTGTTGCCTTTGCAGTAGACCAGCATTGGCCAAAGGCCATGGGGGTGTCTAATATGGGAGTTGTAACGTGGTTGGTGAAAATGGGGGAGCCACCCCCTCGAAACATAAAATGTTTCCAAATGCAATGAAATGCTTTGTGAAATGCACTATTACCAAGGCCTATGTTTGAACATTGAACTACAAGCGATGCTATAGCCAACATCAGACAGGCCTGTAGGCTCTCTGATTGGGGTTCCGGTGGGTCCCTATACTTGTAATTGTTAATATCTACCACATAGTGGCGCTCCCAGCCTGTACAATGACAATATCTACAGAGCCATATGCCCCTCCCTATATCCAATCTGGTCAATTGATGTCTAGACAATTCCATTGAAGACATCATAGATAAACTATTTTCACTTAATTTGACTCCCTGGTAAAGTTATTCTAAAACAAGCAATGGAAACTTCTTATTGCAAATTCCATTTGTGTTTGTTAAATAGGTTACAAACTTTAATTTATACTAGTAGGCCAATGGGGAATAAGGCGTGGCTTTCCTATTGTCTAATCTTTCAGGAGCTTTTTCCTGTCCAGGCATAATTCGTTGTTGCGTTGTTCATAATATAATTCCTAGATTTTGGTGATAGGCCTCAGATGCAAATCAACTTTTGTTCTGAGCTTTTTTTCAGAAAAATATTTCCTCATCGCTTATTTGTATTTAATATACATCAGCAATATATATGTTTTCAAGTGGTTTGTAAATGTTTAGTTAATTCCAAATCCATCTGAACATCACGTCATCATTGCGCATCCAAGCTTTAGCAGCAGCTAGAATTTCCCTTCCCCGAGGACATGGAATAGCGCGTGAACAGTGATGGCAGGGGCGCGATAAACATGTGTCTGCACGCCAGAGAAACGCTCAGCCATGGAAGCAGAACAATATCAAATCCTTGTTCAATGCATCGAGCTTCGGAGCTCCAAAAGCAATGGTATAAGCTTTTGCTGACAATTTAACCCCATGTTTCCCACAGGGAAGCATAATTTGTAACATCCCAAACACAAAAGAAAGGTGCGCAGCATCCTTTTACGCGCTATCCAATTCTTCATGCGAGCGTCCCTGTCCCATAATCTCATATAAAGTGATACTTACTATCGTCCTCTCCTTGACCTCTCGCCAATAGTACTGTTGCGCTCAGCAGCAGCGCTAACCGAATATCCACAAAGCTGAACATGTCTAAATATTAGACATGTAGACTCTTTGCGGCAAGGGGAATCCTGGTTTTACTCCTCAGACTCCAACCATAAAACGTAGAGTCCGGTTCTTTGTTACTCCAATCCAGACCCTGACAGAACCACCCTACTGCCCAACCAAATGAGTAAACTGGGCTTTTATATGCCACACTTTTGGGGAGGTCCTGTGAGCAGAAGATAATTTGTACATGTTCAAGTGAAAGGAGTCCCTCCTTCACAGTTCAGGGGGGAAGGGCGGCATTTACAACATGTCAAACAAGTTCACATTTCGGTTAAAACGTGGACATTCAAACACCGGGGCTGTCATCTTCCGACTCTATGGATATTTTTGGCGTATTCAAACGAACTATTTTCAAGCCTACTTAAATCTTGATAGTAGCCTATTCAACTTGAGGCAACTTGTCAGGAACGTTTTTAAATCAACATTTTGGAACATGCAATCAAGTGTTTCATTATTTAAATTGCGTTGTAAGCTAAGTATTTTATTTTACGTGGAATAGTAACAGCTGGGTTTAGGTTGTGCAATTTCAGATGATGCTGTTGCATGTGCTGTTGCATGTGGATGTTTTCCAGCAGACACCTTCGTGTCATGGAATATCAGAATGCAAGGATCTGAATAATTATCTGATCCTGACAGATTATGAAAATAGCTTCAGAAATTAAGCTTTGATTGACGTTTACGCACAATTTTACACACATATGTTAACTGTTTACACATAGAGATGCAATTTAAGGCTGGCCAAGGGAGCCAACAGTTGATTTCTTCTTTCTTACGGGTCTCGTGTCGTTTTATTGATTGATAGCAATGATAGCCATAATGGTTTCATTATTGGGTCCTACAGATGGATGCTATCACAATAGTTTGGAAATGAATCACCCTTGACAATAATTGGAAACGTGGCATAAAGTGGCCCACTTATGAATGAAGACAACATAACATTGTGCTAAAATAGTCTTGATGTAATGAGCTCTGAACAGATATGTGCCATGAGTTTATAGTTGTTGAGATGATTTTGAAATTCATGTATTACTTGTATAGGCTACACTCTCATTCACGTTTTTACTTGACACCAACATCCAAACAAAACTTCAATTAAAATGATATACCTACAATGTGCATCCAACATTCTGTTTTTATTGATTTTGTTCATTGTGATTTTGTTTCAGTCATCACAGTGTTTGGTTGACCCACCTTTCATAAAGACAATTGATTTAGTTCATTGTGATTTTGTTTCAGTCATCACAGTGTTTGGTTGACCCACCTTTCATAAAGACAATTGATTTAGTTCATTGCGATTTTGTTTCAGTCATCACAGTGTTTGGTTGACCCACCTTTCATAAAGACAATTGATTTTGTTCATTGTGATTTTGTTTCAGTCATCACAGTGTTTGGTTGACCCACCTTTCATAAAGACAATTGAATGGTGCATACATTCCGGCACAATAATCACTTCTGGCATTAAATGCATTGTAATTACATGACATGCATAATGCAGCTTCTCCAAATCTGTGTTGCCCCTCCCATGTGTAGATGATGCTGGAGAAGAAAATGTGGCAGTATTACAAAACACTCTCATTGCACTCTCAGTGAGAGGACACGTTGCAGCTTCTATTAACGTAGCCATATCTGACATCCTTCCTTCTCCAATGAGGTTTTTTTCTCTACTGTATACCACTGAGGCAATCAACCTAGAAACATGTATTTGACTTTCTAATTACAATGAGTGAAAATAATCAGAGGCAACAATTACACGTTTTGCAGCATTATTATTTCAACTTTAAAATGTTAATTACAGTATCTACAGCATCACTAAGAGAGGAAGTCACATTTATATTTTTTAAATGACCTACTGTTTAAAAACGAAAGAGGACTCAATGACTTAGGACACTGCAATATTTTTCCTTGAGAATTCATGTACACACTCTCATACTGGACATCACAAATAACAATCAACACTTCTAAACATTGTCTGAAATGTGTTGAGCTGTGCTATTACCTACATTTTGATCACCTATTTTTCATTAACTAGGCTTATTTGACATACAGTATCTGCAATATATATATATATATATATATATATATATATATATAGTGGGTGTTATAAATACACTACTCGTCAACAGTTTGGACATACCTACTCATTGAAGGGTTTTTCTTCTTTTTTTTAAACCATTTTCTACATTGTAGAATAATAGGGAAGACATCAACACTATGAAATTACACATATGGAATCATGTAGGAACCAAAAAAAGTGTTAATAAACAGATCAAAATATATTTTATATTTAGAATTGTTCAAAGTAGCCACCATTTGCCTCGATGACAGCTTTGCACACTCTGGGAATTCCCTCAACCAGCTTCATGAGGTAGTCACCTAGAATGCATTTCAATTAACAGGTGTGCCTTGTTAAAAGTTCATTTGTGGATTTTCTTTCCTTCTTAATGCGTTTGAGCGAATCAATTGTGTTGTGACAAGATAGGGGTGATATACAGAAGATAGCACTATTTGGTAAAAGAGCAAGTCCATATTATGGCAAGAACAGCTCAAATAAGCAAAGAGAAATGACAGTTCATCATTACTTTAAGACATGAAGGTCAGTCAATTTGGAAAATGTCAAGAACTTTGAAAGTTTCTTCAAGTGCAGTCGCAAAAATCATCAAGCGAAATGATGAAACTGGCTCTCAAGAGGACGGCCACAAAAAAGGAAGACCCAGAGTTACCTCTTCTGCAGAGGATCAGTTCATGGATCCAACTGTAGTGTCTTTGTGAGATGCAGAGTAGATGAAAGGATGATCAACGCATGTGTGGTTCCCACCATGAAGCATGGAGGAGGAGGTGTGATGGTGTAGGGGTGCTTTGCTGGTGACAATGTTGATGATTTACTTCGAATTCAAGGCACACTTAACCAGCATGGCTACCACAGCATTCTGCAGTGATACGTAATCACATCTGGTTTGCAATTAATAGGCCAATCATTTGTTTTTAAACAGGAAAATTACCGAAAACACACCTCCAGGCTGTGTAAGGGCTATTTGATCGAGAAGAAAAGTGATGGTGCTCCATCAGATGACCTGGCCTCCACAATCACTTGACCACCTGACCGAATTGAGAAGGTGTGGGATGAGTTAGACTGCAGAGTGAAGGAAAAGCATCCAACAAGTGCTCAGCATATGTGGGAACTCCTTCAAGACTGTTGGAAAAGCATTCCTCATGAAGCTGGTTGAGAGAATGCCATGAGTTTGCAAAGCTGTCATCAGCTATTTGTCGTCCTTAACGTAGGAGACACTGCTAGCTAGCCAACAGCTAGCCAACGTCTACCGAACAGAACTTCCGCACTCAACAACCCGGTCGCATTTCGCTTCGCTCCACATGTAGTATTACATTTTTCATTTCATTTCATTACAGTACAACGGCTTGATTTGTTTGATTGTAGCTAGCTACATAGCTAGCTACATAGCCGTCTTTGTATCAAAGATAATTGTGTAGTCTAGAGCGATTTCCTAGGTTAGCTAGCCAGCTATTGTCGTTCTTTTAACGCAACGTAACGTAATCAACACTGCTAGCTAGCCAGCTAGGCCCGAATAGCAGCACAGTAGAAACTATTACACTCAACGGAACGACTTGATTAGTGTAGTGTCAACAACGCAGCCACTGCCAGCTAGCCTACATAGTCAACAACGCAGCCTCTGCCAGCTAGCCTACTTCAGCAGTACTGTATCATTTTAATCATTTTAGTCAATAAGATTCTTGCTACGTAAGCTTAACTTTCTGAACACTCGAGACGTGTAGTCCACTTGTCATTCCAATCTCCTTTGCATTAGCGTAGCCTCTTGTGTAGCCTGTCAACTATGTGTCTGTCTATCCCTGTTCTCTCCTCTCTGCACAGACCATACAAACGCTCCACACCGCGTGGCCGCGGCCACCCTAATCTGGTGGTCCCAGCGCACGACCCACGTGGAGTTCCAGGTCTCCGGTAGCCTCTGGAACTGCTGATCTGCGGCCAACAAGGCAGAGTTCATCTCAGCCTATGCCTCCCTCCAGTCCCTCGACTTCTTGGCACTGACGGAAACATGGATCACCACAGACAACACTGCTACTCCTACTGCTCTCTCTTCGTCTGCCCACGTGTTCTCGCACACCCCGAGAGCTTCTGGTCAGCGGGTTGGTGGCACCGGGATCCTCATCTCTCCCAAGTGGTCATTCTCTCTTTCTCCCCTTACCCATCTGTCTATCGCCTCCTCTGAATTCCATGCTGTCACAGTTACCAGCCCTTTCAAGCTTAACATCCTCATCATTTATCGCCCTCCAGGTTCCCTCGGAGAGTTCATCAATGAGCTTGATGCCTTGATAAGCTCCTTTCCTGAGGACGGCTCACCTCTCACAGTTCTGGGCGACTTTAACCTCCCCACGTCTACCTTTGACTCATTCCTCTCTGCCTCCTTCTTTCCACTCCTCTCCTCTTTTGACCTCACCCTCTCACCTTCCCCCTACTCACAAGGCAGGAAATACGCTCGACCTCATCTTTACTAGATGCTGTTCTTCCACTAACCTCATTGCAACTCCCCTCCAAGTCTCCGACCACTACCTTGTATCCTTTTCCCTCTCGCTCTCATCCAACACTTCCCACACTGCCCCTACTCGGATGGTATCGCGCCGTCCCAACCTTCGCTCTCTCTCCCCCGCTACTCTCTCCTCTTCCATCCTATCATCTCTTCCCTCTGCTCAAACCTTCTCCAACCTATCTCCTGATTCTGCCTCCTCAACCCTCCTCTCCTCCCTTTCTGCATCCTTTGACTCTCTATGTCCCCTATCCTCCAGGCCGGCTCGGTCCTCCCCTCCCGCTCAGTGGCTCGACGACTCATTGCGAGCTCACAGAACAGGGCTCCGGGCAGCCGAGCGGAAATGGAGGAAAACTCGCCTCCCCTGCGGACCTGGCATCCTTTCACTCCCTCCTCTCTACATTTTCCTCTTCTCTCTCTGCTGCTAAAGCCACTTTCTACCACTCTAAATTCCAAGCATCTGCCTCTAACCCTAGGAAGCTCTTTGCCACCTTCTCCTCCCTCCTGAATCCTCCTCCCCCTCCCCCCCCTCCCCTCTCTGCAGATGACTTCGTCAACCATTTTGAAAAGAAGGTCGACGACATCCGATCCTCGTTTGCTAAGTCAAACGACACCGCTGGTTCTGCTCACACTGCCCTACCCTGTGCTCTGACCTCTTTCTCCCCTCTCTCTCCAGATGAAATCTCGCGTCTTGTGACGGCCGGCCGCCCAACAACCTGCCCGCTTGACCCTATCCCCTCCTCTCTTCTCCAGACCATTTCCGGAGACCTTCTCCCTTACCTCACCTCGCTCATCAACTCATCCCTGACCGCTGGCTACGTCCCTTCCGTCTTCAAGAGAGCGAGAGTTGCACCCCTTCTGAAAAAACCTACACTCGATCCCTCCGATGTCAACAACTACAGACCAGTATCCCTTCTTTCTTTTCTCTCCAAAACTCTTGAACGTGCCGTCCTTGGCCAGCTCTCCCGCTATCTCTCTCAGAATGACCTTCTTGATCCATATCAGTCAGGTTTCAAGACTAGTCATTCAACTGAGACTGCTCTTCTCTGTATCACGGAGGCGCTCCGCACTGCTAAAGCTAACTCTCTCTCCTCTGCTCTCGTCCTTCTAGACCTATCGGCTGCCTTCGATACTGTGAACCATCAGATCCTCCTCTCCACCCTCTCCGAGTTGGGCATCTCCGGCGCGGCCCACGCTTGGATTGCATCCTACCTGACAGGTCGCTCCTACCAGGTGGCGTGGCGAGAATCCGTCTCCACACCACGTGCTCTCACCACTGGTGTCCCCCAGGGCTCTGTTCTAGGCCCTCTCCTATTCTCGCTATACACCAAGTCACTTGGCTCTGTCATAACCTCACATGGTCTCTCCTATCATTGCTATGCAGACGACACACAATTAATCTTCTCCTTGCCCCCTTCTGATGACCAGGTGGCGAATCGCATCTCTGCATGTCTGGCAGACATATCAGTGTGGATGACGGATCACCACCTCAAGCTGAACCTCGGCAAGACGGAGCTGCTCTTCCTCCCGGGAAGGACTGCCCGTTCCATGATCTCGCCATCACGGTTGACAACTCCATTGTGTCCTCCTCCCAGAGCGCTAAGAACCTTGGCGTGATCCTGGACAACACCCTGTCGTTCTCAACTAACATCAAGGCGGTGGCCCGTTCCTGTAGGTTCATGCTCTACAACATCCGCAGAGTACGACCCTGCCTCACACAGGAAGCGGCGCAGGTCCTAATCCAGGCACTTGTCATCTCCCGTCTGGATTACTGCAACTCGCTGTTGGCTGGGCTCCCTGCCTGTGCCATTAAACCCCTACAACTCATCCAGAACGCCGCAGCCCGTCTGGTGTTCAACCTTCCCAAGTTCTCTCACGTCACCCCGCTCCTCCGCTCTCTCCACTGGCTTCCAGTTGATGCTCGCATCCGCTACAAGACCATGGTGCTTGCCTACGGAGCTGTGAGGGGAACGGCACCTCAGTACCTCCAGGCTCTGATCAGGCCCTACACCCAAACAAGGGCACTGCGTTCATCCACCTCTGGCCTGCTCGCCTCCCTACCACTGAGGAAGTACAGTTCCTGCTCAGCCCAGTCAAAACTGTTCGCTGCTCTGGCCCCCCAATGGTGGAACAAACTCCCTCACGACGCCAGGACAGCGGAGTCAATCACCACCTTCCGGAGACACCTGAAACCCCACCTCTTTAAGGAATACCTAGGATAGGATAAAGTAATCCCTCTCACCCCCTTAAAAGATTTAGATGCACTACTGTTCCACTGGATGTCATAAGGTGAATGCACCAATTTGTAAGTCGCTCTGGATAAGAGCGTCTGCTAAATGACTTAAATGTAAATGTAAATGTAAAAGGCAAACGGTGGCTACTTTGAATAACAAATGTCATAGTTTTGATGTCTTCACTATTATTCTACAATCTAGAAAACATAAAATATTAAGAAAATCTAATGAGTGAGTAGTTGTGTCCAAACTTTTGATATATATATATATATACAGTTGAAGTCGGAAGATTATCACAATTTCTGATATTTAATCCTAGTACAAATACCCTGTTTTAGGTCACTTAAGATCTCCACTTTATTTTAAGAATGTGAAATGTCAGAATAATAGTAGAGAGAATGATTTATTTGAGCTTTTATTTCTTTCATCACATTCCCAGTTGGTCTTAAGTTTACATACACTCAAATAGTATTTGGCAGCATTGCCTTTAGATTGTTTAACTTGGGTCAAACGTTTCAGGTAACTTTCCACAAGCTTCCAATAGTAAGTTTGGTGAATTTTGGCCCATTCCTCCTGACAGAGCTGGTGTAACTGAGTCAGGTTTGTAGGCCTCCTTGATTGCACTAGCTGTTTCAGTTCTGCCCACAAATGTTCTGTAGGATTGAGGTCAGGGCTTTGTGATGGCCACTCCAATACATTGACTTTGTTGTCCTTAAGCCATTTTGCCACAACTTTGGAAGTATGCTTGGGGTCATTGTCCATTTGGAAGACCCATTTGCAACCAGGCTTTAACTTAACTGACTGATGTATTGAGATGTTGCTTAAATATATCCACATAATTTTCCTACCTCGTGATGCCATCTATTTTGTGAAGTGCATCAGTCCCTCCTGCAGCACCCCACAACATGATGTTTCCACATCTGTGCTTCATGGTTAGGATGATGTTCTTCGGCTTGCAAGCCTCACCCTTTTTCCTCCAAAACATAACGATGGTCATTATGGCCAAACAGTTCTAATTTTGTTTTGTCAGACCAGAGGACATTTCTCCAAAAAGTACAATCTTGGTCCCCATGTCTAGTTGAAACCCTAGTCTGGCTTTTTTTTTGGCGGATTTGGAGCAGTGGCTTCTTCCTTGCTGAGCGACCGTTCAGGTTATGTCGATATAGGACTCGTTTTACTGTGGATATAGATACTTTGTACCTGTTTCCTCCAGCATCTTGACAAGGTCCTTTGCTGTTGTTCTGGGATTGATTTGCACTTTTTGCACCAAAGTACATTCATCACAGATGAGAACTAGTCTCCTACCTGAGCAGTATGACGGCTGCATGGTCCCATGGTGTTTATAGTTGTGTACTATTGTTTTTACAGATGAAGATGGTACCTTCAGGCATATGGAAATTGCTCCCAAGGATGAACCAGACTCGTGGAGGTCTTGGCTGATTTCTTTTGATTTTCCAATTATGTCAAGCAAAGGCACTGAGTTTGAAGGTAGGCCTTGAAATACATCCACAGGTACACCTCCAATTGACTCAAATGATGTCAATTAGCCTAACAGAAGCTTCTAAAGCCATGACATCATATTCTGGAATTTTCTATGCGGCCTAAAGGCACAGTCAATTTAGTGTATGTAAACTTCTGACCCACTGGACTTGTGATACAGTGAATATTAAGTTAAATAATATTTCTGCAAACAATTGTTGGAAAAATTACTTGTGTCATACACAAAGTAGATGTCCTAACGGACTTGCCAAAACTATAGTTTGTTAACAAGAAATTTGTGGAGTGTTTGAAAACTAGTTTTAATGACAGTGGCCTCATCATTCTTAAATGGAAGAAGTTTGGAACCACCAAGACTCCTCCTGGAGCTGGCCGCCCAGCCAAACTGAGCAATCGGGGGAGAAGGGCCTTGGTCAACGAGGTGACCAAGAACCAGATGGTAACTCTGACAGAGCTCTAGAGTTCCTCTGTGGAGATGGGAGAACCTTCCAGAAGGACAACCATCTCTGCAGCACTCCACCAATCAGGCCTTTGTGGTAGTGTGGCCAGACGGAAGCCACTCCTCAGTAAAAGGCACATGACAGCCCGCTTGGAGTTTTCCAAAAGGCACCTAATGGACTCTCAGACCATGAGGAACAAGATTTTCTGGAGAAACTACACAAATACAGGTGAGCCAAGCTTGTAGCGTCATACCCAAGAAGACTCGAGGCTATAAACGTTTCCAAACATGCTTCAACAAAGTACTGAGTAAAGGGTCTGAATACTTACATACATGTGATATTTCAGTTTTTTTTATAAAATCCTGTTTTTTCTTTGTTATTATGGGGTATTGTATGTAGATTGATGAGGGGAAAAACATTTAATCAATTTTATAATTAATCTGTAACGTAACAAAATGTGGAAAAAGTAAAGGGATCTGAATACTTTCGGAAGGCACTGTATATATAATTCTGTGTGTTAAATATATCAATATGCCAAGTGGTATATATATATCTATATAATGGTTGTTATAAATACTTGAAATAAATAATGAAATACTTGTTTTATGTTATGTTTACAACAGCCCTTTTGCTGTTGACCCACACTAGAAAACGACTCAGTAAAATGTCTGAAATCAACATTTGCCCCCAAAAAAAAAAAAAAAAAAAAAAATATATATATATATATATATATATATATATATATATATATAACACTCAGCATATATATATATATATTGTTCTTATATATATATATATATCTATATGGTGGGTGTTATATACAGCACCAGTCAAAAGTTTGGACAGACCTACTCGTTGAAGGGTTTTCCTTTATTTGTACTATTTTCATGTTGTAGAATAATAGTGAAGACATCAACACTATAAATTAACACATATGGAATCATGTAGTAACCAAAAAAGTGTTATTATATTAAAATATGTTTTACATTTAATATTTTTCAAAGCAGCCACCCTTTGCCTTGATGACAGCTTTCCACACTCTTGGCATTCTCTCAACCAGCTTCGCCTGGAATGCTTTTCAAAAAGTCTTGAAGGAGTTCCCACATATGCTAAGCACTTGTTCGCTGCTTTTCCTTCACTCTGCAGTCCAAATCATCTCAAAACATCTCAATTGGGTTGAGGTCAGGTGATTGTGGAGGCCAGGTCATTTGATGCAGCGTTCCAACACTCTCCTTCTTGGTCAAATAGCATTACACAGCCTGGAGGTGTGTTGGGTCATTGTCCTGCTGAAAAACAAATGATAGTCCCACTAAGTGCAAACCAGATGGGATGGCGTATCGCTGCAGAATGCTTTTGTAGCCATGCTGGTTAAGTGTGCCTTGAATTCTAAATAAATCACAGACAGTGTCACCAGCAAAGCACCCCCACACCATCACACCTCTTCCTCCATTCTTCATGGTGGGAACCACACATGTGGAGATCATCCGTTCACCTATTCTGTGTCTCACAAAGGCACGGCGGTTAGAACCAAAAATCAGAAATTTGGACTCATCAGACCAAAGGACAGATTTCCACCAGTCTAATGTCTATTGCTCGTGTTTCTTGACCCAAGGAAGTCTCTTCTTATTATTGGTGTCCTTTAGTAGTGGTTTCTTTGCAGCAATTCGACCATGAAGGCCTGATTCACGTAGTCTCCTCTTAACAGTTGATGTTGAGATGTGTCTGTTACTTGAACTCTGTGATGCATTTATTTGGGCTGCAATGTCTGAGGCTGGTAACTCTAATGAACTTGTCCTCTGCAGCAGAGGAAATTCTGTCTTCCTTTCTTGTGGCGGTCCTCATGAGAGCTAGTTTCATCATAGCGCTTGATGGTTTATGTGACTGCACTCGAAGAAACTTTAAAAGATCCTGAAATGTTCCGTATTTGCTGACCTACATGTCTTAAAGTAATGATGGACTGTCGTTTCTCTTTGCTTATTTGAGCTGTTGTTGCCATAATATGGACTTGCTCTTTTACCAAATAGGGCTATCTTCTGTATACCAACCCTACCTTGTCACAACACAACTGATTGGCTCAAACGCATTAAGGAGGAAACAAATTCCACAAATTTACCTTTAAAAAGGCACACCTGTTAATTGAAATCCATTCCAGGTGACTACCTCATGAAGTGCAAAGCTGTCATCAAGGCGGCTACTTTGAATAATTGTTTAACACCTTTTTGGTTACTACATGATTCCATATGTGTTATTTCATAGTTTTGATGTCTTCACTATTATTCTACAATGTAGAAAATAGTTTAAAAAAAAGAAACCCCCTTTAATGAGTAGCTGTGTCCAAACTTTTTATTGGTACTGTATATGTTGGGTGTTACATATATCTCTATGCTTATTGTTATATCAATATATATATATATATATATATATATATATATATATATTTACTGGGTGTTATATATATATATCTATATGCTGCTAGGTGTTATATATATATATATTCTGGGTATTATATATATTTATATGCTGCTAGGTGTCATATATATTTACATGTGTGCTGGGTATTATTGAGGCTTGTTGGTGAAGAAAGTAATATTTTTGCTGTGTCCTTATATTATTTTGAGTAATCTTTATACGCGGTGCATGACACATAACTTAACTTCAATCCATAACTAACTGTAAGCCGTTCTGAATACAAGCAACTGCTGAATGACTCAAATGTAAATGAATAAAGTAAATGTACATGACAATTCACTCTGCCAGGCCTACTGTAGAAAACCGTTGTTTACGTTGAACACAAAATAACCCATGAAGATGGTTCATGGTGCCCTAAGGCAGGGGCTTCAAGCCACAACACAAGAACACTCACTTCCCGAATCTCCTTTGATAAGAGAGAAGGGGTTAGGGATAATGTGTGTGTGTGTGTCCATTCAGAATGTAGTATTCCATGTAAAATAAACATAACGACATTTAAAAATGCAGACACACATGTTTGCCCTCTTTCTTTCCAGTCGTTTGTGTCTGCCCTGTAATCATGTGTGTCAAGTGACAATAGGGATATGCAGTTACTGCAGTGCAATATCTTTCAGTAGAAATCAGGCTTGTTCAAACTGCCCAATGTCTGCCTCAACTACCAAATTACATTTGAAGAGAAATGTTTATTACTTGGACAGTGATATCAAGCAGCTGCTGTTAGTTTAAATCACTTACTAAGTTTATCATTTTAAGACCAGAGGAATAGGCGAGGTCTTGCTTTCAGTTGGAACATAAGTTAATGGAATGAGAACACTGAGTTTAAAACACTTAATCAGAACGTCAATGTTTTATCAGAAGCTAGATAAAGGCATCTGGCATCTGTCAATGAATAAGGGACATTTTTTGGAGTGACAGTGGAATCAACCAATAACATTTTCACTTAATGGGTGGGACTGTTCTTACAAAAATGTATGGAATCTTCTGCCTTTTTGAAGGCCAACAGGTCACTGTGCAATAGCGAGCTGTAGTTTTTCCGACGGTCTAGCTAGCTAGCTTTTGTTGTTGGCTAGTTTGCAGCGGCTGCAGCAGTTGTTATCAAAGAGGATGTTGTTGCTAATTTGTTAGCTTCTCCCTTTTCAAGAATAACTTTCAACAAGAAGTTGTTTCAAATGATCATCATCTGATGAGTGGAACTGTGTTATTTATTGCAGCGCGCTTGCTGTTGTTAGCCATCTCTTTGAAAATAACTTGTGTGTGTGAAACATTGTTGCATTTAAAGAAGAACTGACAGCATTTTAGCAACATTAAATATGATTGAAATCTGTTCATATACACCCCCAGGAGGCGACCACTTAGACATGGTCATTTTCATGTTTTCATAAGTTCTTAGAATGTTTGGGAATTACGTATACTAAGGCATTTGTGGACATTCTATTGCAATATAGAGTGGGAAAGCGTCCGTGAGTTTGGACAATTAATAGATAAAACCTAATAAAAATATCTGGGTCAGGAGTCTACACAGACCGGTGCGCTATAGCCAATCAGAGCTACAGTAGGCCTTTATACAAACAAGCCATTTGCCACATGGGCCTGCCATCATTCACTTTGAACTTTGGATGACTTTAGATCATTAGAACGCATTCACCAAAAGCCACAAAATACACCTGAATGGATTTCTGCAAATATGTAAACACCACGGGAGTCCTCTTACATTTGGGTACTTTACAGTCTTATTGATCAGAACCATGAAAAGGTAGACTCTCTCTCCCTCAGTTATGCACATGAACAACAACAAGATCAACAACTAATGCTAGCCAGATCAAGGTGAGCTAATATCTAATGAAGGACGTTAGATAAACCATCTGAAAATGTTTCAGCTAGTTGGCCATCAAAATTGCACTGATAAACTATGGGGAATTGTAGCCTCCACATCCTTCTGAAGCTTGCCTGCCAATACATGCTTGTCCCAACCAAGCTAACTGGCTAAAGTTGTCTAGCTTGCTAGCTAGCTCCTTCCAGACATAAATGAGAGAACACCTCACTCTGACCATTGTACTCGCCGTAGCAGAGCTGGTTAGGCTGTTTACATGTTATCTAGAGCGTTCTTGACTAACTATTACTTTTTTTGTCTACGTTTACTGACACCGGTCATATTCAGCGGGTGTTACACATTCGGAAATTCATCAGTTGATCTGAATTTGCAAATGCAAGAGATATGCTAACTGAATAACAGTCGTTCATGTTCATGCTAGCTAACCGAATGACACCTGCATCTCTATCTGTGTATAGCCACTGAAAAACGATATGAGGGGAAAAAGTCAGTCACTCACTCACCCACTCCTCCAATGGCATGACATCCTCCTAGCAGCTAGCTAGCTAGCTATCTATCTAACTTTAGGCTCCATATTTTTAGCTTGCTACATTAGATAAGCTAGCCTATTAGCCACATTATGACTGACTTGTGATCATTGCCCTTGCTAGTTTGATTGCATTGACATTCCCAGCCATAGTTACATTCATGAATTTTTGTCCAGAATATTGAGTAATTGAAACTGAAACAGTGCGTAAAGAATGGAGGCAGCAAACAATGTAGCAGGCCAGGTGTGATTTACAACCTGATAGCAATATTTTTGGGACTACCAAGAAATGTGTTGGTGAATTACAGTATATTAATCATGCATTGAACTGCATCCCACTATTCTGCCAACAATGCCTTGGTGTACATCATGGAATGTTGAGTCAAATTGAACCTATTTTTAAAACCTCTTATAAAGTTGTTTTTTTATTATAAACTGGGAATTTGATATTTTTGACTGATGTTATGATTGTCTGTTTGTTTCATATCTGCAACGTAGTTAAAATGCTATCAGTTACACATTATTTATTTTTTAAATAAAATTTAAAAAATAATTTCACCTTTATTTAATTTAATCAGGTAGGCCAGTTGAGAACAAGTTCTCATTTACAACTGCGACATGGCGAGGATAAAGCAAAGCAGTGCGACACAAACAACAACACAGAGTTACACATGAAATAAACAAGCGTACAGTCAATAACACTATAGAAAAAAATATATTTAAGTCTATATACAGTGTTTGCAAATGGCGTGAGGAGGTAAGGCAATAAATAGTCCATAGTAGCGAAGTATTTACAATTTGTCAAATGAACATAGGAGTGAAAGATGTGCAGATGATGATGTGCAAGTAGAAATACTGGTGTGCAAAAGAGAATAAAAGTAAATAAAAAACAATATGGGGATGAGGTAGGTAGATTGGATGGGCTATTTACAGATGGGCTATGTACAGCTGCAGCGATGGTTTAGCTGCTCAGATAGCTGATGTTTAAAGTTATTGAGGGAAATATAAGTCTCCAACTTCAGCAATTTTTGCAATTCGTTCCAGTCATTGGCAGCAGATAACTGGAAGGAAAGGCGGCCAAAGGAGGTGTTTGCTTTGGGGATGACCAGTGAGATATACCTGCTGGAGCGTGTGCTATGGGTGGGTGTTGTTATCCTGACCAGTGAGCTGAGATAAGGCGGAGCTTTACCTAGCAAAGACATATAGATGACCTGGAGCCGGTGGGTCTGGCGACAAATATGTAGCGAGGGCCAGCCAACGAGTGCATACAGGTCGCAGTGGTGGGTAGTCAGTTTTATGAAAGTATGTTTGGCAGCGTGAGTGAAGGAGGCTTTGTTTTGCGAAATAGGAAGCCGATTGTAGATGTAATTTTGGATTGAAGATGTTTAATATGAGTCTGGAAGGAGAGTTTACAGTCTAGCCAGACACCTAGGTATCTGTAGTTGTCCACATATTCTAAGTCATAACCGTCCAGATTAGTGATGCTAGTCGAGCCGGCGGGTGTGGGCAGCAAACAGTTGAAAAGCATGCATTTAGTTTTACTAGCGTTTAAGAGCAGTTCATGTGTTCATTGCTCACATTGAGGGAGAGGTTGTTGTCCTGGCACTACACTGCCAGGTCTCTGACCTCATCCCTATAGGTTGTCTCATCGTTGTCGGTGATCAGACCAACCACTGTTGTGTTGTCAGCAAACTTAATGATCATGTTGGAGTCGTGCTTGGGTACAGGGAGTATAGGAGGGGACTAAGCACGCACCCCTAAGGGTCCTGAGTGTTGAGGATCAGCGTGGCAGATGTGTTGCTACCTACCCTTACCACCTGGGGGCGGCCCATCAGGAAGTCCAGGATCCAGTTGCAGAGGGAGGTGTTTAGTCCCAGGATCTTTAGCTTAGTGATGAGCTTTGTAGGCCACTATGGTGTTGTACGCTGAGCTGTAGTCATTGAACAGCATTCTCACATAGGTGTTCCTTTTCTCCAGGTGGGAAAGGGCAGTGTGAAGTGCGATTGAGATTGCGTCACCTGTGGATCTGTACGGGCGGTATGCGAATTGGAGCTGGAATAGGTTTTCCGGGATGATGGTGTTGATGTGAGCCATGACCAGCCTTTCAAAGCACTTCATGGTTAGTGCTATGGGGTGGTAATCATTTAGGAAGGTTACCTTCGCTTTTTTGGGCACGGGGACTATAGTGGTCTGCTTGAAACATGTAGGTATTACAGACTCAGTCAGGGAGAGGTTGAAAATGTCAGTGAAGACACTTGCCAGTTGGTCCGCGCATGCTTTAAGTACACGTCCTGGTAATCCGTCTGGCCCGAGGCATTGTGAATGTTGACCTGTCTAAAGTTCTTGTTCACATCGGCTACGTAGAGCGCGATCACATAGTCGTGTGGAGCAGCAGGTGCTCTCATGCATGCTTCAATGTTGCTTGTCTCGAAGCGAGCATTAAAGGCATTTGTTGCTCGTCTGGTAGGCTCGCATCACTGGGCAGCTCGCGGCTAGGTTTCCATTTGTAGTTAGTAATAGTTTGCAATCCCTGCCACATCTGACGAGCGTCAGAGCCGGTGTAGTAGGATTCAATCCCAGTCCGATATTGACACTTTGCATGTTTGATGGTTCGTCTGAGGCCATAGACAGATTTTTTATAAGCATCCGGATTGGTGTCCCGCTCATTGAAAGCGGCAGCTCTAGCTTTTAGCTCGACGAGGGAGAGCTTTGTATGCGTCTCTGCGTTTGAAGTAAAGGTGGTCTAGAGTTTTCTTTCCTCTGGGAGCACATGTGACATGTTGGTCGAAATGATGTAAAATTAACATGGGTTTTCCTGCAAGTAAGTCCCCAGCCACTAGGTGTGCCCTTCTTGATGAGCATTTTCTTGTTTGCTTATGGCCTTATACAGCTTGTTGAGTGCAGTCTTAGTGCCAGCATTGGTTGGTGGTGGTCAATAAACGGCTACGAATAATATAGATGAGAACTCTCTTGTTGGATAGCGTGGTCTGCAGCATATCATAGGGTACTCTACCTCAGGCAAGCAATATCACAATACCGCAATACCTACTGTCACATGCACTCTTTAAATAGCTCAGTGTCTGGGAAGGGCTAGGTGTGTTTGGGTTTTTGGGCTCAAATTGAGTGAGGGTATCCCATGGCCTTTGTTAAAGAAAAGGGAAAAAGGGGTACCTATTGTCAGCTTTATATTTATATTTGAAAATAAATACATAAAAAGTATCCAGATCATATAAAGCGTTCTATAACAATGCTTAACTCCGTGATGCTTTATGGTAGAAACAAGCTTAAAAATGCCAGCAAAAGACGTGATGCATATGGAGATATATTGATTCCTCTCTATGACATTCTGAAGTTGAACTGCAGCCTATAATATTCAAAGAGACAAACATATTGACTTTGCTATTTTGTCCCTATTAATTGGGCTTTTACTTTCTGAAAAGAGAAGATATTTGTTTAACTTTTTATGGCTGCAGTGGCAGTATTGAGTAGCTTGGATGAAAGGTGCCGATATCAAACGGCCTGCTCCTCAGTCATAGTTGCTAATATTTGCATATTATTATTAGTATTGGATAGAAAACACTCTGAAGTTCCTAAAACTGTTTGAATGATGTCTGTGAGTATAACAGAACTCATATTGGCAGGCAAAATCCTGAGTTGAAATCAAAACAGGAAATCAGAAATCTGAGCTTGTATGTATTCACCAGAGTCCCCAATGAAATCCCCTTAAGATATGAATGATGTTGCACTGCCTAGGGGTTCCACTAGATGTCAAACATCAATAGAAATGATAATGAGGCTTCTATGTTGTTGTGGGAGTGAATGAGAACAGAATATATCAGATATCCATCAAGCAGCCATTTTGTGATCGCACTTTTTCCTCATGGTAGTCACTTGCGTTCCATTGCTCACGTAGACAAGAAGGAATACTCCGGTTGGAACTTTATTGAAGCTATACGTAAAAAACATCCTAATGATTAATTCTGTACTTAGTTTGAAATGTTTCCTCGACCAGTAATATCACTTTTTGAAGTTTTTGTCCGATATAACGCTGACCAGAATTAGCGTTTGGATATGTATACCAAACGCGCTAACAAAAGAAGGTATTTGGACATAAATAACGGCCATTTTTGAACAAAACAAAAATTTATTGTGGACCTGGGATTCCTGGAGTGCTTTCTGATGTAGATCATCAAAGGTAAGGGAATATTTATCATGTAATTTCTTGTTTATGTTGACGCCATCTTTGCGGCTGTGGTGTTTTTACTTTTGAGCGCCGTCTCAGATTATTGCATGCGTTTCTTTTTCCGTAAAGTTTTTTTGAAATCTGACACAGCGGTTGCATTAAGGAGAGGTATGTCTATAATTCCATGTGTATAACTTGTATTATCATCTACATGTATGATGAGTATTTCTGTTGAATGATGTGGCTATGCAAAATCACTTGATGTTTTTGGAACTAGTGAATCTAACGCGCCAATGTAAACTCCAATTTTTTGATATAAATATGAACTTTATCAAACAAAACATGCATGTATTGTCTAACATGAAGGCCTATAAGTGTCATCTGATGAAGATAATTCAAGGTTAGTGATTAATTTGATCTTTATTTCTGGTTTTTGTGAATGCTATATTTTGCTGGAAAATGGCTGTGCTTATTGTGGTTTGGTGGAGACCTAACATAATCGTTTGTAGTGCTTTCGCTGAAAAGCCTATTTAAAATCGGACACTTTGGTGGGATTAACAACGAGAATAGCTTTACAATGATATAAGACACATGTATGTTTTAGGAATTGTAATTATGAGATTTATGTCGTTTGAATTTGGCGCCCTCTATTTTCAATGGTAGATGTCATATCGATCCCGGTATCGGGATTGCAGCCATAACAGGTTAAACCCAGGCAGCTTTTAGGGAAGCACTTCTGTTTTAGGGTTATGCAATAGATGAGTAACCAGCAGTTGAAGCTTATATTTTTCTTCTCCAGTAGAGCATCTGTCTGGGTGGAAAGGTAACTTTTGAAAGTACCATGCTTAGAATTACAAGGATGCCTAAGATTGAATTATTTGCAAACAGACACTCTGGTTGGACGTTGGAGAAATATGGTACGAATGCCTATTTCTCTGTCCATTCTTCACTGAATCTTCTATTTTCATCATCCTCCTTTCTTTGGAGACTTTTTCAGCCCAACATTTTCTTTTGATTACAAGATGTTTTTCCCCAATCAACGCACACAAGAAAAACAAAAATAACGAATATAATAGAGACATTGGTGATTTTATCAATGTACACATATTGACATTGAACTGATTATATAGCCTACTAACGAGATGTGTTAAAAATTGTGTTTAATTTGCAGTGTAGGCCTAAGAATTGGGCTGCAATTATGTTCTGTTCTTCCAACTTTCAGGTGAGAAAAAAATTGGCCTATTGCTGACCCCTGCTATACATAGTTTAGCAGGGATAGGAGGGGGGTGGGAGATATTTGTCTCGCCTTTGGCGACAGAACGTCCAGGGCCGGCCCTGACTGGCCCTTTGGGTTGCACAAAAAGTGAACTCTCCTACATGAGTGTGCTGGTATTACCATTGTTGTCTTGTCAAAATCACCAACCTTTCACACAGT